>NW_006921663.1:5631076-5669552 GCF_000298275.1 Orycteropus afer afer
GGGGGCCCAGGGCTCAGGGGTTGCTTTTCACTTGTGGGTGACTCTATTTTAAGGCATAGGCCTGAGGTAAGTGGGCACAGGCCTCAGGGGCTACTTTTCATTTTGGGGTGGCTCTATTTTAAGGCTGGTCCTGGCAGCCTAGTGCCTAAGGCACTTGACTGCTAACCAGAAGGCTGAAGGATCAAACCCACCAGCTACTCCTTGGAAGGAAGGTTGGGCAATCTACTTCCATAGTGATACCACCTGAGAAACCCAAGGAGGGGTCACTGTGAGTCAGATCTCACTCAATGGCACATACCAACAACAACAGTAGCTGAGGTAGGCACGTCTGGGTCTCTGGGGCTGCTTTTTGCTTGGGGGAAGCTCTATTTCAAGGCTGGGTCCAGAAGAAGACAGGTGTGTGGCTCGGGGGCTGCTTTCTGCTTGGGGGCAGCTCTAGTTTAAGGTTGGGGTGGTGGTAGGTGGATGTCGAGAGATAGGTGGACGCAGAGAGGTTAGGAACAAGTAAGGGAGATGATCGTGTCTGTCAGTTTGTAATACTGTGGTGCTTATGTGTTGCTGTGAGGCTGGAAGCTGTGCCACTGGTGTTGCAAAATGCAAGCAGGGTTGCGATGGTGGACAGGTTTCAGAGGAGCTTCTGGGCTAACACAGACTCAAAAGAAGGAAGAGGCTATCCACTTCTCAAACAATTGGCTAGTGAAAACCTTATGAATACCAATGAAACACTGTCTGATATATTACTGGAAAACTTTATGAATAGCCCTGAAACATTCTTCAATATTGTGCTGGAAGAAGAGCTCATCAGGTCAAACAGCACTCAAAATTTGACTGTGGAAGAGCGACTCCTTAGAGTAGAAATTACCTTAATGATATTGCTAGAGTAAAACTTCCAGGACCTCCATCGGCTGATGTGGCATGATTCAAAATAAGTAGAAACAGATACAAACTTCCATTAATAATTGAAAAATGGAATGTACAAAGTATGGATCTAGGAAAAGTAGAAGTTGTCAAAAATTACATGGAATGCATAAAGATCTATATCCTAGCCATCAGTGAGCTGAAATGGACTGGTTTTGGACATTTTGAATCAGATAACCATATGATCTACTATGCCAGCAATGACAAATTGAAGAGGAATGGTGCAGCATTCATCATCACAAAGAATATTTCAAGGTATATCCTGAAGTACAATGCTGTCAATGATAGGATAATATCTATATCCTACAAGGAAGACAAGTAATACTACTATTATTCAGATCTATGCACCAACCACCAAAGCTAAAGATGAGGAAATTGAAGATTTCTACTAAATGCTGCAGTCTGAAATTGAATGAACATACCACTACGATATGGTGATTATCACTGGTGACTGGAATCCGAAAGTTGGAAACAAAGAAAGTTACTGGTAGTTGGAAAATATGGTCTTGGTGATAGAAATAATGATGGAGATTGCATGATAGAATTTTGCAAGACTAATGACTTATTCATTGCAAATACCATTTTTCAACATCATAAACAGTGGCTATACACATGAACTTCACCTGATGGAATAACCAGAAATCAGATTGACTACATCTGTGACAAGATGAAAAGTAGAAGTACAATATCTTCAGCCAAAACAAGGTCAGGAGCTGATTGTGGAGCAGACCATCAATTGCTCATGAGCATGTTCAAGTTGAAACTGAAGACAACTGAAACAAGTCCATGAGAGCCAAAATATGACCTTGATAAATCCCTCCTGAATGTAGAGACCACTAAAGAATAGATTTGATGCATTGAACACCAATGGAAAAAAAAAAAAAACAACAGAGGAATTGTGCGGTGACATTGAGAACAACAAAATGGATGTCATAAAAGACTCTGAAACTTGCCCTTGAGCAAAGAGTAGCTAAAACAAATGGAAGAAATTACAAGATAAAAGAGCTGAACAGATTCCAAAGGGCAGCTTGAGAAGACAAAGCCAATTACTATAATGAAATGTGCAAAGATCTGGAGTTGGAAAACCAAAAGAGAAGAACATACTCAGCATTTCTTAAGCTGAAAGAATTGAGGAAAAAAATTAAACATCGAGTTGCAATATTGAAAAATACTTGGTTCTACAATAAACACCAATGGAAGCAACAGTCAAGACATCAGATGATATATTGCACTGGGAAAATCTGCTGCAAAAGACCTCTTTAAAGTGTTGAAGAGTAAAGATGTCTCCTTGAAGCTAAGGTGTGCCTAACACAAGCCAGGATATTTTCAATCACCTCATATGCATGTGAGAGTTGGTCAATGAACAAGGAAGACCAAAGAAGAGTTGATGCTTTTGAATTGTGATGTTGGAGAAGGATGCTAAAAGTACTCTGGTATGCTTAAAGGACTAACAAATGTATCCTGGAAGAAGTGCAGTCGGAATGCTCCTTGGAAGCAAGAATGGCCAGACTTCATCTCACAGAATTTGGTCATATTGTCAGAAGGAACTATTCATTGGAGAAGGATATTATGTTTGGTAAAGTGGAGGGTCAATGAAGAAGGGGAAGGCTTTCAATGAGATGGATTGACACAGTGGCTGCAAAGATGGGCTCAAGTATAGCAAGGATTGTGAGCCAGGCACAGGACTGGACAGTGTTTTGTTATACTGTGCATAGTGTTACTATGAGTCAGAAATGACTCACCAGCACCTAACAACAACAACAAGAAGAAAGGTCAGTTAATACTACTATTATTCAAATTTATGCACCAACCACTAAAGCCAAAGACCAGGAAGTTGAAAATTTTTACCAATTTCTGCAGTCTGAAATTGACCAAACATGCAAGCAAGATGTGTTGATTATCACTGGTAACTGGAGCAAAAAAGTTGGAAATGAAGAATCATCAGTAGTTGGAAAACAAGGCCTTGGTGATGAAAATGATTCTATAGATTGCATGATACAATTTTGCAAGACCAACGATTTATTCATTGGAAATACCTTTTTCAACAACATTAACTGCAGCTGTACTTGAGGACTTCACCAGATAGAATACATCGGAATCAGAGCAAGAGCATCTGTGGAAAGGGGAAATGGAGAAGCTCAGTATCTTCAGCCAAAACAAGGCCAGAAGCTGACTGTTGAAAAGATCATAACTGCTGACATGCAAGTTCAAATTGAAGCTGAAGACTATTAAAACAAGTCCACAAGAACCAAATATGACCTTGATAAAATCCTTCCTGAATTTAGAGATCATCTAAAGAGTAGATTTGATGCATTGAAAACCAGTGACTGAAAACCAGAGGAATTGTGGATGACATCAAGAACATCATCCATGATGAAAGCAAAAGGTCATTAAAAAGACAGGAAAGGGAGAAAAGACCAAAATGAATGTCAAAAGAGACTCTGAAATTTGTCCTTGAACAGACAGTAGCTAAAGAAAATGGAAGAAATGACAGGATAAGAGAGCTGAATAGAAGATTTCAAAGAGCAGCTCAAGAATGCAAAGTCACTTATTATAATGAAATGTGCAAGACCTGGGGTTAGAAAACCAGAAAGGAAGAATATGCTCAACATTTCTCAAGCTGAAAGAACTGAAGGAAAAATTCAAGTCTGGAGTTGCAATATTGAAAGATTCAATGGGCAAAAAGGAGCTCTGGTGGTGTAGTGCCTAAGGCATTTGACTGCTAACCAGAAGGCTGGTGGTTCAAACCCACCAGCCACTTCACGGAAGGAAGACTGGACAATCTACTTCTGTGGTGATATCTCCTTGGAAACCCAAGGATGGTTTGCTCTGAGTAGGATCTGACTCGACAGCAGTGTGTTTGGTTTATGGGCAAAATATTGAACGATGCAGGAAACATCAAAAGAAGATGGAACAAATACTAAGAGTCAATGTACCAAAAAGAATTGGTAGATGTATATCAATTTCAGGAGGTGGCATATGATCAAGAGCCAATGGTACTGAAGGAAGAAGGTGAAGCTGCACTGAAGGAAGTGGTGAAAAACAAGTCTCCAGAAATTGATGGAATATGCTTGGAGATGTTTCAACAAAGGGATGAAGCACTGTAGGCACTTAATCATCTATGCCAAGAAATTTGGAAGATGGGTACCTGGCCAACTGACTGGAAGTGATCCATATTCGTACCCTTTCCAGAGGAAGATGATCCCACTGAAGGTACAAATTATAAAATGATATCATTAATATCATACTCAATAAAACCTTGCTGAAGATAATTCAAAAATGTTGCAGCAATATATTGACAAGGAACTACCAGAAATGCAAGCTGAATTTAAAAGAGGATGTGGAACAAGGGATAAAAATGCTGATATCAGATGGATCTTGGGTGAAGCAAAAATTATCAGAAAGATGTTTATTTGTGTTTTATTGACTATTCAAACACATTCTATTGTGTGAATCATAACAAATTATGGATAATGAGAAGAATGGAATTCCAGAACAATAAATGTGCTCATGAGGATCCTGTACACAGACCAGGAGGCTGTTGTTCAAACAGAACAAGGGGATAGTGCATGGTTTAAAATCAGTAAAGGAGTGTGTTAGGGATGTATCCTTTCACCATACTTATTCAATCTGTATGCTGAGAAAATAATCTGAGAAATTGGACTATATGGAGAAGAGCATGGCATCAGGATTAGAGGAAGACTCATCCACAACCTGTGATATGCAGACGACACAACTTTTCTTGCTGAAAGTGAAGATTACTTGAAGCACTTATTGATGAAGATTGAAGACTATAGTCTGAAATATGGATTACACCTCAATGTAATGAAAATTAAAATCTTCACAGCTGTACCAATAAGCAGCATCACAATAAATGGAGAAAAGTTTGAAATTGTCAAAGATTTCCTATTGCTTGTTTACATAATCAACACCCATGGACACAGCAATCAAGACATCAGAGAACATATTGCAAATCTGTTGCAAAGGACCTCTTTGAAGTGCTGAAGAGCGAAGATGACTCTTTGAAGACTAAGGTGTGTCTAACCTGAGCCCTGGTATTTTCAGTCACTTCACATGCATGTGAAAACTGGACAATGAATAAGGAAGACCAAAGAAGAGTTGATGCTTTTGAGTTGTGGTGTTGGAGAAGAATACTGAAAGTATTCTTCAGTACCATGGACTGCCAGAACAGCTAGCATATCTGTCCTGGAAGAAGTGCAACTGGAATGCTCTTTGGAAGTGAGAATGGCCAGCTTTTCTCACCTACTTTGGTCATGTTGTCAGAAGGGACCGTACTCTGGAGAAGGATATCATGCTTGGTGAAGTGGTGGGTCAGAAAAAAAATGGAAGTCCCTCAAGGAGATGGATTGACTCAGTGGCTGCAACAATGGGCTCAGGTATAGCAAGTATTGTGAGACTGGTACAGGACTGGGAGGTGTTTCATTCTGTTGCATATAATAAGGTCACTATGAGTCAGCACCAACTTGATGACACCTAACAACAGCAAAAACAACAGTACAATATTATTGAAGAAAAGGAAGACATGGAAAGGTGCACAAGAGATACAGACAATAAAGGTAAATGTTGTTGCATTCACAATGGTGCATTAGCAGTAATAGTGAACACTAATCTAGGGATGGGTGTAATGGGAGACAGGAGTTCAGATCAGGTATGAATAGGCAAATTGGAATATACCCATGACCATATGTAGGTTTAAACGAACTCTAGTGGTGCTGTGGTTAGGAGTAGCATAGGATCAAAAGCCAATGGTACTGAAGATTGGTAGTTTGAGCCTACCAGCCGCTCCATGGAAGAAAGATGAGGCAGTCTTCTTAACTCTAGATTTACAGCCTTGGAAACCCAGTGGGGGTTGCTGTGAGTCAGAATCAACACAGTGAGTTTGTTTGTTATTTTGGTTACATAGGTTTAGCACATGATATTCCTATATATGTATGTGTATAAAACTCCAATCTCATTGCCCTCAAGTCAATCCCAACTCATAGCTACCCCTCCTTGGGTTTACGAGATGGTACCTCTATGGAAGTAGATTGTCCAATCTTCCTTCTGAGGAGTGGCTGGTGGGTTTGAATCGCAAGCCTTCTGGTTAACATCAAACGCTTTACACACTATGCCACCAAAGGTCCTTTGTATTTGTATGTACACATGCAATTTAAAGCTAACAGTGGACAAAGTTAGGATAACTTCTTAGCCACAACTAATCACCATGAAGGAGTTAGTGCGCACAGGGGACCATGGTCACTAGGGACACGGAGCTCAGTTAGCACAAATAGTACATAGTAGTATTGTTCTACATCTTACTGTGGTGAGTAACAACTGGGATCTTAAAACTTGTGAGTGGCCATCTAAGATGCAACTAATGGTGTCTCTTTGCCTAGAGAAGAGCAGAGTGAAGAATAAAAAAGAATCAAAGATGCACAGAAACACTTAGTCCAAAGGATTAGGAGACCAAGAGAACCTCAGCCTATATGACCCTGAGATGAGAAGAACTAGATGGTGTCTGGCTATCAATGCCAACCACTTGGAAAGGAATAAAAGTGGAAATCCTAGATAAGATAAGAGAGTAGGGATTGGGAAGATGTACAATAGTTTAAATTGATTGGGTTCTTAATAACTAAAATAATCATAATATGACAAAGCATCTCATAACCTGTGGGCTAGAGTTCAAGTTGAACAATATAATTAGTATCACAGGCAAATACAACTTTCCTAAAGATAATTCAAAAATAATTGTAGCAGTATATTGACAAGGAGCTACCAAAAATTCATGCTGAATTCAGAAGAGGATGTGGAATGAGGCATACCATTGGTGACGTCAGATGGATGTAGGCCCAAAGCAAAGAATACCAGAAAGATGTTTACCTCTGTTTTATTGAGCAAAGACATTTTTCTGTGTGGATCATAATAAATTATGGATTACATTGTGCAGAAAAGGAATTCCAGAACAATTAGTTGTACTCATGGAGAACCTGTACGTAGGCCAAGAGACGGTCAATTGAACAGAACATGGGGATACATGGTTTAAAACTAGGAAGGGTGTGCATCTGAGTTGTGTTTTTCACCATACTTGTTCAGTCTGTATGCTGACCAAATAATCTGAGAAACTGGACTATGTGAAGAAGAGTACAGTATCAGGATTGAAGGAAGACTCATTAACAACCTGCAGTATGCAGATGACACAAACTTGCTCACTAAAAGTGAAGATGATTTGAAGCACACACTTACTGATGAAGATCAAAAACTACAGTCTTCAGTATGGATAACACCTCCACATAAAGAAAATAAAAATCCTCACAACTGCACCAATAAGCATCATCACAATAAAAGGAGAAAAGATTGAAGTTGTGAAAGATTTCATTTTACTTGAAGCCACAATCAACACTCATGAAAACAGCAGTCAAGAAATCAGACATCATATTGCACTGGGCAAATGTGCTGCAAAAGACCTCTTTAAAGTGTTGAAAAACAACGATGTCACTTTGAAGACCAAGGTGTGCCTAACTCAAACCATGGTATTTTCAATCCCCTCATATGCATGTGAAAGCTGGACACTGAATAAGGAAAACAGAAGAATTGATGCCTTTCAATTGTAATTTTGATGAATAGTACTGAAAATGCCATGGACTGTCAGAAGAAGGAAAAAAAGTCTGTTTTGGAAAGTAATGCACCCAGAATGCTTCTTAGAAGCTGGAATGGACAGTTTTCATCTCACGTACTTTGGTCATGTTGTCAGAAGGGACCACTCCCTGAAGAAGGATGTCATGTTTGGTAAAGTAGAGGTTCAGTGAAAAAGAAGACCCTTAATGAGATGGATTGACACAGTGGTTGCAACAATGGGCTCAAGCGTAGCAAGGATTGTGAGGACGGCCCAGGCCCGGGCTGTGTTTCTCTGTGCTGTACATAGAGTCACTAAGAGTCAGATCCAACTCAAAGGCCCCTAGGCTACTACTACACACTTCAAGTATATTTATACCCTCTTTAGCATAGCTCTGAGCTCTTAATATGATATAGATAAGTTTAATGGTTCAAATTATTTCATGGAATTGAGATGTCAAACCATAAGTATATTTTCACTTGTATTTATCAAGAATTGGGCATAGTCCTAGGATATAGTGATAATCAATACATTTTTTCCTAAATTCCTGACTTTACAGGTCTTTACAGAAGGATTCTTTTTGTGAAGACACACAAAAACAAACCCAACAGAGTTTAATCTACATTAGAAAGGAAGGAATGGAAGAAGAGACAAAAAAGGCTGAGGCAAACAGTGAACAATGAAAGGACAAGTAGAAGATAAGGAGATGGATATATAGATATTAAATGTAGGAATTTGAGGTTTTCAAAAGTCTGTGGTTTAATTAGCTAATTACTAGAACAAATTATTGGTTAGGAAAACTTAAAGGATTGATATAGATACTACTTGTTGTTGTTGTTGTTGTTATTTGCCATCGAATCGCCCGACTCATAGCGACCCCTCCTTGGGTTTCCGAGGCAGTATCACTACGGAAGTAGGAATGCCCAACCTTTCTTCCGAGGAGTGGCTGGTGGGTTTGAACCGCCAGCCTTCTGGTTAGCAGTCAAGTGCCTTAGGCACTATGCTACCAGAGCTCCCTAGATACTACTTAGTATTTCTAAAACTATAAAAAAGTTTATTTATGCCATTTTTTTTGTGTGTGTGTGAGCATGAGAAGTTTCTATTCTTCTGCTAATGACAGGTTGAATTTCACTTACCACCCCCAGTGGGAAAGCAATCAACCCTTACTCTTTGCTCCTCCTCCACGAATGAATATTTTGTGCTAGAACACATAACATGTCTTATATATAATAATTTAATGAAGAGATATCAAAAAATCCACTGACATCAAGTTGATTCTGACTTATAGTTACCCAAAGGACAGAGTACAACTACTCCATAGGGTTTTCAAAACTGTGTATCTTCTTGGCAGCATACTGCCTCATCTTTTTCCCTAGGAGCACACTTTTGGGTTAACAGCCAAATGCTTTAACCACTGTGCCATCAGAGTTCCCAGTGACTGAGGGATAATGTTATAATATTCTGTCTGTTCATAAGTCAGTATTCAACCAAGTATGTATACAGTAAAAATTTGAAGAGACAAAAGTGTAGTGCCTAAGGCACTTGACTGCTAACTAGAAGACTAGTGGTTCAAACCTACCAGCCACTCCTTGGAAGGAAGGTTGGGCAATCTACTTCCCTAGTGATACTGCCTCAGAAACCCAAAGAGGGGGAGTCGCTATGAGTCGGGTCCAACTCCATGGCAAAAGAACAACAACAACAACACAAAGTTTTTGTTAAAAAAAAAATGGAAAGGAATCCAGCAGTATATTATTTGTTCAACATATGCATTACACAAAGCAACATTTTTCACAGAATATTTCATTTATACCAATTCTGTCTTCTTATTCAGCTCATCTGTAGATTTTAACAGGGCCTGAAAACTTGCTTTATTTCATCAGTATTTCACAGATTCTTCATTAGGTTGAAAAATATCCATGGTGTGTTTCTGAAAATAAAACTTTACAAGAATCAAGTTTTATGGTCAATGAATTGTTTATCCCTGTGAGAAATAATCAATTGTTTAACTTAACAGAAGCTGTAATGACAAAGTTGATATGTCCTGCCATTTAATTACTGAAAAAAGAAAAAGAAAAATTAATAGCTCAAAGTTCAACTAAGCTTTCGTGAGTTTCCGTTTAAAGCGGCATTTATTACCCTTATTGATAAATATTGTGCTCTGCTTGTAAATGCTATATAATCCATTTCCATGCCTCACTTGATTTCTAGTGCTCAGCTCCCTAATTAGGCATCTGTTAGACAATGAAACTTTGTTTTCCTACACATAATATTGGTCTCTTTACTAATGCAGCTTGCATAATAACAAATTTTTTCTCATGAAGATTAATTTGATACTTAAAGTGTCAAGAAGGAAAATTCAACATTTACATTACATTAATTGTTAGAGTGTGAATATGGCATTGTTAGTACATAAAGACATATTTCTAAATACAATAATGGTAAACAAAATGCAATAATTTTGAATTCAGGAAATACTGCATTAGCAACAATGATGAGGCATCTCTGGACATGGTTTCCATAACTGTTTATTTTGTATGCTATCATTTTTGAAGGGACCAACTGACATTTATCAATGTACTTTATTTTCTCTACATAGGCATACATAGTCATTACTTTTCTGTATATTCTTACAAGTATGAGACAATACTCCCCATTTAAAAATTCCCAGTATAAAGAATTTTTAATTTACATTTGGCTATTAGTTTTAGAAAAGAAAACTGTTAGAGGAAAAGCCCCCTCCCCCAAAAATGAAGGATTATGAACTTGTAGAGTAAGCTTCCATAATTTTGAAGACCTCTAGCTTTCACAAACAACATAATAGAAATTCATTTTGCTATGTTCCATCATCATAGTTAAAGTTTGATACACATTGTCAGGAAAGATTGATCTTTAGGAAAGGAAATCATGTTTGGTGAAATAGAGGACCAATGAAAACAAAGGAAACCCACAAAGAGATGGACTGACACAATAGCTTCAACAATGAGCTCATAGATACTAATAATCATGACAGGGCTATGTTTGTTTTATTACACTTAAGGTCATCAAGAGAGAGAGAGCCAACTGGATGACAACAAACAACGACAACAACTATTTCATTCAAGTGTTTTACTTTGTAATAATGAAATAATGCCTCATTTTATATATTTTTGAGTTTGGTATAGAAAGAATGGTGATACGTAACTGTAATTTCAGTGTTTCTAGAATGCCTGACCTCAGATATTATGGCATGTGACATTTACAATTTGGATGAAGGACTGTTACAGCCCATGAATAACTGCTTTCTTGGGCTGGAATTTATTGCAGCCACAAGATGGCTTCTCTGAAAGAAGAACTGTATTTTATTTTTTTTAAATGCATCACTGTGAAGCAAATATATATGTATATATATATATATATATATAACGTGTGTGTGTGTGTGTGTGTAATTGATACGTTATATAGCAACAATAATGGAGAAATAGAATGATTATTTTGTTCAAAATTTTTCAAATTAATGGTTTAACAATTACTTATGGCAGTGGAGTATATGCAGAGTGTAATAAATATCAGAATCTTGCTGAAGAAATTTTCTCTTCACTGTAGAAATGTCTCTGACATAAATGAAAAGCCGTGCAAAGGAAAAATTAATCCTGTTCACCTTTAAAGATTGGTTAAAAAAGTATTAGATGAAAATCCAAACAAATATTTCCTTACCAAGAAATCAAAGCATTTAGTAAAATACAGCTTGCACCTAATTTTTAATTAGATTTTTGTAAAACAAAAAAGAAATGGGTAAGTTATATAGAATACTGCCTGGTAGCATAGCGGCTAAGACACTTGCCTGCTAACCAGACGGCTGGCGGTTCAAACCCACCAGCCACTCCTCGGAAGGAAGGTTGGGCAATCCTACTTCCGTAGTGATACTGCCTCGGAAACCCAAGGAGGGGTCGCTATGAGTCGGGGCCGACTCGACGGTACATAACAACAACAACAACAAGAAAAAATAATAGGAAAACTAACTTAGTTAATATTTGTTCATGTAACAAATACACTCCCACATACATACTTCTTATTCCTTGATAAGTTATTATATAGTAATTCTAAATCAAACAATAATTTTGCTTTAAGTTTTTAAATTAGTTTTAAGGCAGAGTTTTCTCTGCCTTGTCAGTTATGAATGTTACTAAAAGTGTCTATGACAAAAATACCCATGCAAAATATATGACATTAGAGATTATGGTTTTGTCTTGTAGTTCCTTTTCTGAAACCAAATGACTCAATGAGATGACCTACAATGTTGAAGCTAGAAATTAGCAATTTTTTTTTTTTTTCAGGTATTACTACTTTTCCCTGTCTGGTCAGGTGATGATTAGTACTGAGTTATAACAACTATGGCAGTTAAATTCACTGAACTGATGGGACTGTTGTGAGTATTGTTAGTTGCCTTGAATGGGCTTCAATTCATGGCTATCTTCTATATAAAAGAAAGCAAAATTGCCAGGCCCTGCATTATTTTCATGATTTTTGGTATGTTTGAGTCCACTGAGTGGCTATTGTGTTAATCCATTTCCTTGAGAGTTTATGTTATGGAATGTATTGTATCCTCAAAAAATATGCATTATAAATCCTAATGTGTATGTAATCCCGTTTGAGGACTGCATCAGTGTAGGATATGAATTAAGCCAATCACTTTTGAGATATTATAAAACTGACCAGACAAAGAAGCAAGGAAGCACAGATTCTAGAAGATAGATACCATGCCATGTGAACATCACCAAAGAACCAAGGAAAAGAGCTGGAAGGAGATTAGGACCCTTCCCCAGAGCTAACAGAGAGCTTTCCTTAGAGCTCATGCCCTGAATACAGATTTCTAGGCTCCTATATAGTGAAACAATAAATTTCTTTTTGTTAAAGCCACCCATTTTTGGTATTTATGTTGTAGCAACACTATGATTCTGAAATAATTTCCCTTACTTTTGCTGACCTTCAACCGAATGTGATAGATCCTTTTCTAGTGATTGGTCTTTCCTAATGACATGTCCAAAGAAAACAAGTGAAGTCTTGCCATTCTCACTTCAAAGGAGTATTTTAGTTGTACCTCCTCTAAGACAGATTTGCTCATTCTTCTGGGAGCTCTGGTGGTGTAGTGCCTAAGGCATCTGACTGCCAACCAGAAGGCTAGCGGTTCAAACCCACCTGCTACTCCCCAGAAGGAAGGGTGGGCAATCTACTTCCGTAGTGATATTGCCTCGGCAACTCAAGGAGGGGTCGCTATGAGTCAGACCCGACTCCATGGCAATGGGTTGTTTGCTGGTGGCCTTTGTTATATTTAATACTCTTCATTAACATTACAATTGGATACACCAATATAAAGGGAATAATAAATATAAAATCACTTGGGCATTGTGTGGGAATGTTCAGACTAAACTTTACGGTAATAACATTATTGGCTGAAAACTGACACCACAAAACAATAGTTTTTTTCTGAATTACATTTGAAAAACCATCAATTTATTACACACAGAAAGATGTAAAAAGAACTGAAGTATGCATGGATTGGCACAGATTAAATTTCTTTTATCAAAATAATTTCTTGGAGTCATATAAAATTTTCAGTATTTGCATCATTAAGTAATTTCCTTCACCCTTTATTTAAGAAATAGTTTTGTTATTATGGTTCTGTGTTTTCCACCAGTATGAATACTGCAAATGAGTATAACAATAATTTTATGTCATATTGAATTAAAATACTATTCTTTGCATTATATTTGCCTGCATGATAAGTTGAATTACAGTGGACACATTAATAAAATCTGTATTTTACTTATTCAGTAGAATTAAATACAAATTGTGTTATCAACTGCAATATAGATGCTCAAAACAAGACTCCATCAATAGCAAAACTAATCATATTTTTGTCCTGATTCCTATATCTACTGTACTTAAACATTTATCATGTTAAAATGAAATTGACAATGCCATAACAAATTTTGTTGTTGTTCTGCTAGTACATTTTTGGTTTTCTAAATAGGCCAATTACATGGCTCTTCTTAGCGCAAAGTCAGAGACAATTTCTTTTTGGTACAAAATTATATTTGATATTTGAGTTGAAAACCTAATATAAATGAGTGTAAAGTTGCAAAAATGATCAATAAAGCAAAATTGATGAGTAATATTTGGTTCATTACTTTCTTGTTTGCAGCTTAATAAAACATTAGAAAATGTGTAATTTTTTTTTGAGGGGGGAGATGGTCATAAGATGTCGTCACACACTACATTATAATAAGAATACCAGGTTAGAGTAAGAACTATGATATGGAAACTGAAACTGCAGGACTACTTTAGATATTTTGTTAAGTGTATAGTTCTTTCTGTTTCATCTGTCCCATTTCTTATAAGGGGACTGAAAAGCCATGTACTAGGGTATAGCCATCCCTATATATAAGGATAGAAAAAAGAGTTAATAACCAAATGAAAGTATAATTTTCATTTCCTTGTGGAGAGTTTCCCCTTGGCCTACATTACACATTAGCCTCCAGTTATGTGAATTCGAGTAATATGTAATTGTGTATGCTTTCTGTATAATGCAAAAGGAGTTCCTGGGTGGCACAATTGGTTAAATGTTCAACTATTAATCAAAAGGTTTGCAGTTCACACCCATTGAGAGGAGCCTCAGAATAAAGGCCTGGTGATCTACATCTCATAGGTCACAGTCCTGAAAATCCTACGGAGTATTTCTGCTCTGCACACATGAGATCTACATGAGTCAGAATCTAGTCAATAGCAGTGAGTTTTATAGTATTATGACCAATTTTCTTACTTAATACTGATATAGACTCCTATGCTTTTAAAAGCTATTCAGAGTACTTTAGGTTTTCAAGATATGATGAAATTGTTAAGGTGACTCCAACCCCTGACTCCAAACTCTAAAAACATATACTGATCCTGCTAGAAGTCTGAGATATAATTTATGGGCCTGGAATTGAACTCCCCCTCATGGTTTAAATCTCAGTCAAACAATAGGCTTATGAGCTGAACACCTACACTGGGAGACACATTCAGAACAATCAACTATGGGAGTCCAGAAAGGCAACATTTACACAGGGAGAAATTTAGGGAGGTAGGAATGCATAGGCAAGAAGGACACAGAGAAAGAGTGACCACAGGGAAGAAGTGGGAAGAGAGCCTTTATACTGCAGGGAATGTCATCAGTGTCACAAAGGAAAATGTGCATGAAGTGTTGAAAGTTAAATAAATCAGCTTTCAAAAATTTCACCCAAATCATAATAAAAAGTTAAAAAACAAATGTGAAGTATTATCATCAGGAATAAAAGGAAATTCCTAAATGCCTAAGCTTAAGGAACAAAAATGAAACTTGAAACCAGATGGTTAGAAAATGAGCAGATATTGAGGCTGCACTGAGGGTCTTGATTATTTCTCTTTGTAATCAGAACAGCATTTAGTACTCAGGCTCACATGCGGAATTGAGGTCCTCAGAGATTATGTTCATTTGAAGGGGATACACAAAAAAATTGGCCTAATTGCACAAGGGCATAATGAGAAATGCAGTTATCTCTCCTAGCTCCTGAGTGGGTCAGAATATTTGGACAATTCAAAACAGTGGATCTGTGGTCTACTGGGTTTCAGGTTCAGTTTATATTAACCAGATGGTTCTGAAACCTTACACTAAGAAATTAAAATAAATGTTTGTCCAAAAGCCAGTGGTAGGATTAGGGTAGTAGGAAGAAGCAAGGATTCCCATAAATAAAGCTGTGGAATGATAAGCTTATAATTCAAAAAGACAAAGCCATCAAAGAAAAATGTCCCTTATAACTGAGAGCCCCATCTATGAAAACTACCATCAATGGAATCCTAAAACTTTACATAATGAAGCAATCTGGTAGACATTATAGAAAAGTATGCTTAAAATACTTGAAAAAAATACAAAATTGAAACTACAAGAAAGACAGCACACGAAAAAAAGAAAAAGAATTAAATGAATGTTTCAGAAATGGAAAATTGTCATTGTATTTAAACACTTGATTAACAGATTAAACAATTACTTCAAAGTATATAGATAGACAATAACTTGGGACCTATAGAATGTTACTGCTTTTGTTACTTGTTGTTGACTTAGCTGTCATATTCATGATCATTGGTATGTTTGAGTTAATTGCTGTAACTATTGTGTTAATCCATATCATAGAAGGTTTACCAAACATGAAAATATTTTGTAGTGATTTATACTAATGATATATTTAAAGAAAGTTAGTCAAGTCTCACCATCCTCACTGCTAAGGAGCATTCTGGATGCATTTTTTCCCAAGAAGTTATAAACAGCTAATGCTTAATGAAAGCTTATTGAGCATACAAGTAAGTATTATAAAAGTACGTGCTATATTGTAATAGTTTATTATTATTATCATCATTAAAGCCCTCAAGGAAATTGTTGTTGTTGTTGTTGTTACGTGCCGTCAATTCGGTCCTGACTCATAGCGACCCCTCCTTGGGTTTCTAAGGCAGTATCACTACGGAAGTAGATTGCCCAACATTCCTTCTGAGGAGTGGCTGGTGGGTTTGAACTGCCAGCCTTCTGGTGAGCAGTCAAGTGCCTTAGACACTATGCTACCAGAACTTCTATCTCAAGGAAATAGTTAAATATATATTGCCATATCGTGATTCTTTGTTTTAGAGGATGATGTTGAATCCTGACTGTCAAACTAGGTCTTTGAAATGTTTTGGAAGAATCTGTTCAATATAAGAATTGGTTGTATGTATATATTTATAAGATGAAGACGATTATACCAAGAATTCATTGTGAAGAATAACACTTTATTATGGAAAGAAACTTCTCCATGATCTTAAAGCTACTGTTGGATGGCACTTGCATCCACATATAAGGTGCACAGACACCCAGGCACTATCTCTGTTCATAGCTTCTCCATATGTGATACCTGTCTGTCTTAATAATCAAAGTGCTACCAAGATCCCACTTTGGTATCTCCTAGAATCTGGTAGATACATCACTACTAGAGTGCAAATAGTGTTCCTAAGGATCATGGACCCATTTCTCTGTACTCCTTCCTGATTTTATCTTGAACTTCAATAAAGGAAAATGTTGTTGTTGTTAGGTGCCTTTGAGTCAGATCTAACTCACAGTGACCCTATGTACAACAGAACGAACCACTGCTTGTTCCTGTGCCATCATCACAATCCTTGCTATGCTTGAGCTCACTGTTGCAGCCACTGTGTCAATACATCTTGTTAAGGACCTTCTGCTTTTTTCTGATCTTCCACCTTGCTAAGCATGATATCCTTCTCCATGGAATGGTCCCATCTGATAATATGACCAAAGTAGGTGAGATGACGTTTGGCCATTGTTGCTTCCAAGGGGCATTCTGGCTGCATGTCTTCTAGGATAGACTTGTTCATTCTTCTGGAAGTCCATGGTATTTTCAGTATTCTTCACCAACATAGAAATTGAAAGGGATCAACTTTTCTTCGGTTTTCACTTTTCCAGCTTTCACTTGCATATGAGGAAATGAAAATACCATGGTTTGGGTTAGGCACAACTTAGTCTTGAAGGTGACATTTATGCTTCTTAACACTTCAAATAGATGTTTTACAGTAGATTTGCCCAGTCCAAAATCTTATGAATAGTAGTAAAACACTGACATATTACTGGAACCACCACTCGTCTGTCACTTTGTTGAACTGTGGTGGTTTGAGTGTTGCTGTGAGGCTGGAAGCTATGCCACCTGTATTTTGAGTACCAGCAGGGTCACTCATGGTGGACAGGTTTCAGTGGCACTTCCAGACTAAGAGAGACTCAGAAGGAAGGGGCCACCCACTTCTCAAAGAATTGGCCAGTGAACATCTTATGAGTAACAGTGAAACACAGTATGACATCTGATTTCTTGACTGCTGCTTCTATAGGTGTTGATTATGGATCCAAGTAAAATAAAATACCTGAAAATGTCAATGTTTTCTCCATTTATCATGATGTTGTTTATTGGTCCAGTTGTTAATATTTTTATTTTCTTTATGTTGAGATGTAATCCATACTGAAGACTGTAGTCTTTGATTTTTATCAGAAAGTGCTTCAACTATTCTTCATTTTCAGCAAGCAAGGTTGTGTCATCTGCATATCACAGATTATTAATGAGTCTTCCTCCAATCCTGATGCCATGTTCTTCTTCATATAGTCTGGCTTCTTGTATTATTTGCTTAGCATACAGATTAAATATAGTGAAATGATACAACCCAGTCACACACATTTCCTGACTAAACCATGTAGAATTCCTTTGTTCTGCTTGAACAGCAGTCATCTGCTCTATGGAAAGGTTCCTCGTGAGCACAGTTAATTATCCTGGAATTCACATTCTTCTCAATGTTATCCATAGTTTGTTATGATCTACATAGTCAAATGCCTTCATATAGTAAATAAAACACAGATGAATTATCTTTCTTGTATCTTTGCTTTCTGCCAAGATCTGTTTGATGTCAGTCATGATATCATTCATCCCACATTCTCCTCTGAATCCAGCATGAATTTCTGGAAGTTCCCTGTCAGTATACTGCTGCAATCGTTTTTGAATTATCTTCTGCAAAATTTTATTTGCATGTGATAATAATTATATTGTTTGATAATTTCCACAATCTGTTTGATCCCCTTTCTTTGGGCACAAACGTTGATCTCTCCTAGTCAGTTGGCCAGGTGTTTGTCTTCCATATTTCTTGGCATAAATGAGTAAGTGCCTCCAGTACTGCATCTGTTTGTTGAAATCTCTCAATGTGTATTCCATTAGCTCCTGGAGCTTTTGTTTGTTTGTTTATTTATTTATTTTGCCAATTCCTTCAATGCAGCTTGGACTTCTTCTTTCAATATCATTAGTTCTTGATCATATGCTACCTCTAGAAATAACTGAACATTGACCAATGTTTTTGGTACAGTCACTCTATGTATTCTTTCCATCTTCATTTGAAGCTTCCTGCAACATTCAATATTTTGCCCACAGAATCCTTCAACACTGCGAATTGAGTCTTGAATGTTTTCTTCAATTCTTTCAGCTTGAGAAATGCTTATTTCTCTTTGTTATAGCTCTTTGTTAATAATAATTTTCTACACTTCTAATCTAGACTTTGATAACTTGGCACTTGTACACACTTTTGAGCTTTTCCAAAAATGATTTTGTGAGAAAAAATCAAAAGTTTTGTAACTCTAGATCTTTGTACATTTAATTATAATACTTTACTTTGTCTTCTTCAGTCACCCTTTGAAATCTTCAGATCAGCTCTTTTATCTTGTCATTTCTCCCATTTACTTTAGTTACTTTCCATTCAAGAGAAATTTTCAGTCTCTTCTGACAGCCATTTTGGTATTTTCTTCTTTTCCTGTCTTTTTAATGACTTTTTGCATTCTTCATGCATGATGCTCTTTTTTATTATTATTATTTTATTGTGATTTGGGTGAAAGTTTACAGTGCAAATTCACTTTCCATACAGCAGCTCACATACACTTTAACTCATGACATTGACTCCAATTTACCACAGTGCAAGAGCTCCCCTCCCGCTTCCTCTCCATAGTTACCTCTTCCCTGTGTCCTTCTCTCCATGCACTCCTGCCCCTTGAGCTGTCTCCCTGTGCATAAGCAGCCCTTCTATTCTCCCATGATTGATCTCTGCAAGGAGCGTATCTACCTAATGTAAATGTTCAGCTTATATACTTGTCTTTTGTTTGGCTGGAAGCCACAGGAGTGGGTTCAATTCCACACCTGAAGGGCAACTAAGGGCCATAGCCTCAGTGGTCCCATCAGGCTCTATCAGACTAGCAAAATTTGTCTTTTTTTTTTTTAATGATTTTGAGTTTTGTTCCACATTGTTCTTCCACTCCATCCAGGATCCCCTACATAGATACCCCTCCAAGTGGTTGACAATAGTAGCCAGGCACCATCTACATCTGGTCTCATAGTCATATAAGCTGAAGATCACATGGTATACCAGTTGTTTGGACTAATTGTTTCTGTGTGTTTGGTTTTCTTCATTCTTCTTGGCTCTGGGTGAGGAGAAACCCAACCCACTTGCAAGCTTTTAAGATACCAGTAGCTAGTCACTTAAGTAGGATGTGAAGTAATGTTTTTTATAGTACATTACGCCAATTGAGCTTGATGTCATTCATGATGTTCTTGATGTAATCCCACAACTCATCTGGTCTTCGGTCATTGATATTCAATGTATCAAATCTATTCTTCAGATGATCTATAAATTCAGGTGTGATATAATCAAGGTCATATTTTGGCTCTCATGAACTTGTAATTTTCTTCAGCTTTAACTTGGAATTGCAAAGGAGCAATTGATGGTCTGTTGCACAGTCAGGTCCTGTCCTTGTTTTGACTGAAATATTATGAATTTCCATCACTTCTTTCACAGATGTAGTTGATCTGATTCCTGCTTACTCCGTTTGGTGAGGCCCACATGTATAGCCACAGTTTATCTTGTGGAAAAAAAGGTATTTGCTATGAATAAGTCATTGGTCTTAAAAAATTCTATCATGTGATATCCTGGGTTATTTCTAATACCAAGGCCATATTTTCCAACTACCAATGCAGCTTTTTATTTTTTCCCCCAACTTTTGCATCCCAATCACCAGTAATAATCAATACATCTTGCTTGCATTTTTGATCAATCTCAGACTGCATAAATTAGTAAAAATCTTCAGTTTCTTCAACTTTGGCTTTAATGGTTGGTGTGTAAATTTGAATAATGGTACTATTAACCAGTCTTCCTGGTAGGCATATGAATATTATCCTATCACTGACAGCACTGTACTTCATGATAGATCTTGAAAGATTCTTTTTGATGATATATGCAACAATATTCCTCTTCATTTTGGCATTCCTTGCTTAGTAGACCATATGATTGTTTGATTCAAAATGGCCAAAACCAGTCCCTTTCAGATCATTAATAGCTCTTTGTTAATAATAATTTTCTACACTTCTAATCTAGACTTTGATAACTTGGCACTTGTACACATTTTTGAGCTTTTCCAAAAGTGATTTTGTGAGAAAAAAATCAAAACATTGTATACATGTTGTTAAAATCTTACAGACAAAGGGAGCATTTCCAGCATTAAATGTCTAGCAACACCAGGAGAAGTGGCACAGCAAGGTTTCGTGTAGCTGGGGAGCAGGCACAGATTCAGGAAAACGTTAGTGAAGGTAGCATAATGTGGTGCCAATACCGAGGAACCGTATAAATTTACACGATGCAAAGGTAAAATATTTAATTAGTTAAGTTGGAGTTGAAGCATAGAGATGAGGACAAGAGTTTCAAATTTCTTTAAGGAGATTTTGGTTGAATTTTATTGCAGAAGCTTGAGTTTTTTCTATATAAGTACCTTGTAAGAATAAAATAAATAATACATGGAGTCCTCCTTCAAGGAGTTTAGCTTTGTTGATAAATATGGAGATTCAAAGAATAAATTCACACTGGAGGAAAGTACATATGTTTATGATTTATGACATTAATAATTCAATGGAGGCTTAGGAATCACACATATAACTTTCATATTTTCAGTGATTTATAGGAAAAAGATAAACTTGGCAAAAAATTGGTGAGTCGATGAATACAGGGCAGTAAATATAATGCTGCACACCTCCAAGACAAGGTCATAAAAGGTTACAAAGTTTCACCCGGCTCTCTCTTTAAATAATCAGTTTTGGAACTAGGATTGACCATATAATTTGAAGAACAGAGTGTAAAATAAAAATGTGGCACAACTTGTTGAAAACAATCTAGCCCATGTGGAGGGTCCACGAAAGATATTCACATGGAAAGTAACTGAGACCCCCAGCAGAGATCCTGCATCAGCCTCTTGACATGTGAATAAACAAACTACAGATGACTATAGATCCCATTGTTTTTGTCTTTCAGCTGAGAATTCAGACATAGTGCAGCACAGTCCAACCATATCCTGTGTGTTCTGTCTAGATTCCTGACTCATGGAATCTGTAAGCGTAATAACCTTTTTTTTTTTTCTTTTTTCACACTACTGACTTTAGGAATAATTTGATTGATAACCATAATAATTAAATAATCGTTCCCTTTATATTTGTCGATACTCCTATTTTTATATAAAAATGAGGTGCATATTTTTTAAAAAAGTCAAGTAACAACAAAATAATAAAACAAGAAAGAAAAATCTGCCAAAATTCCAATCCTAGAAGTACAGATAGTCCCCAGCTAAAGATATTTTCATTCTGACAACTCTGTTGTAAGTCAGTTATGATGTAAGTGGAATGCTCTGTTTTTTAAGTTTTCATTATTATTGCCTTTTATTATCAGAAAAGTTAAGGCATTTTTCTGCTAATCAGAAGGTCAGTGGTTCAAACCCACCAGTTGCTCTGCGAGAGGACAATAAGGCAATCATCTACTTCAATTAAGATTTACAGTCTTGAAAACCGAAAGGGGCTTGCTATAATTTGGAATCGACTCAGTCACAGTGGGTTTGGTTTTGGGTTTGGTTTATATCAGTATCTTTATAAATCTAATCTTTGTTATCTGCAAGAGAATATCTGAGACTGATAACATAAGCAAACTACACAGTGCAACATTGCCTGTAATACATATTGCTAACCGAGCTCCTACAATAAGATGTACGAAAACAAAAATCAAAAAACAGACATAAGTCATACCTGTGGCTTTTCCTAACTTGAATATGTATAAGTTGGGGACTACCTGTATATATTGTTAACATTAACTCAACATCAGTGCAGACATATCACTGTACCTACTCATAGATGGACAGATAGAAAATGTACAATTTATGCACATAGGCATATATAAACCACAATCATATTATAGATTCTATTTTTTAGAAGAAAATATTAGTTTTATTATGATTTAACAGAAAAGAGAGAAATTGAACTGAAGCTCAAGTAATTGCTAGATTTAAAATAAGTGTTCATTATAAGATATTTTAATCCTAAAATTTCCTTTACATTTAAAAAATGATTTGGATTGACATTAAGGGCTTGGAGTAAATTTTTTAATGCTACCACTTAATTCTAAAGAGGAAGTTAATTGACTCCTTACTATTAAAAATGAGGAAATTTGTATTTTTATATTTTCTCCTTTGTCATTCACCAATACTCCATTTTTTTTTTTTCATGTATCACACTAGTTTTACTAGTTTAATGCTTATGACATTTACACTGTGTCCTATAATCAAACTTTTCAAAGTCATTTAATGGTAGTTCTTCTCTTAGAATGGCTAAGTTGTTCGTCATTAGCTATTTGGCTGTGGCTGGACTGGCTACATTTCCTTTATTGGCATTTTTTTTGTTTTTCAAGAATCACTCATACACAGAATACTCTTGAGTTCTTGAATGCTTGAAAATGTTTGCCACTTGCATTTATACATATTTCGGTATGATTGGGTATGATTATTTGTGTAGTTTTGTTTTTCTTTTCACTGAGACGTTTATAAATAATATTTCCTTGTCTTTTAGAATTTCATGCTTCTTTAGACAGATCTATATCTGTTGAAACGTATTTGCTTTTAGAGACTTTGCGTGAAAGCATGCTTTTGAAGTTCAATAATGTAAGCGTGTTTTTTTTTTTTTTTTTTTATCCCTCTCTTCCCCTTGGAACCAAGTATGCTTTTTCAATCTGCAGTTACAATTCTTCCTGCATCTTGGGAACATGATCTGTTGTGTCTCTGATCAAATATCTGTTTTCTACTTCAGGAGCATGTTATCATTTTCTTAGATAGTCCATCTCTGCCTTCAATATTGGTTACCTTCTGTCTCATTATTTTCATCCTTTGTCTTTATTTCTCTGTATTCATAATGATGAAGCTTTCTACCTCTGTAATTTATTTAGTTTCTAAATCTTCATATTACTAATTTATTAATAATTTCTTTAGTGGAATGTGATTTAATCATGTGTTTCCTTAGCAATATAAGCCTACAGTTTATTATACTTAATTGATTTCTCATCTTTTCTTGGACCTATTTTACTTTCTATGTAAAAATTTTAATGATTTCGAATGTATCTTCTAATGTTAATTATAATTGTATAATGAGAAGTAATTGAGAACTGTTTTTCTTTGAAGTATATTCTTTGCACCCTTCATCTTCTTTTGCATTAGCTGTTCCATTCTTTCATTTGTAATTGGCTAGCTGTTTTTTTCTCATCTTTAATATATTTAAAGTAGGCAGCCCTGTCTAAAATTTCTACTTGTTTTAATTTGTTAGACTTCTTCACATCATATCTGCAAGCTGTTTTTCTTCACATCAAAGCTATAGTTTGTGAACTGATTGCTCTTGAGTTAACTGCACCTCAGCACACTCCCGTGTATTTCAGAGTAGAACTGTGCTCCACGGGGGAAGAAACTATTATTTTCTATCCACTTTTCTACAGGGAGGGCCTTGAGCAGAATACTGTTGAGGTTCTTTGCCCACTTTGTTAGAGGGCCTGAGCCCTGTTTCATCTTATACTTTTTTAAAAATATATATTCTTTATGGATTTTACTCAAATCTGGCTATGACCCCCATCAATTCATTAGGAAGTCCTGGGCAATGATGCGAAATGGATTTTCTTTTATATCCTGATTTGTAAGACTGTAAGAATTCCAATGGCACTGTGGATAAGACATTAGGCTGCTAACCAAAGGATCAGTGATTTGAACCCCCCACCCCTCCATGTGAGATAGATGAGGCAGTCCACTTCTGAAACAATTTTCAGCCTTGGACATCCTTTGGGTTATTTCTACTCTATCCTATAGGTCACCATGAATTGGAATTGACTTGATGGCAGTGGGTTTGGTTTGCTTATTTTTAAGACTACTTGTTGATGATATGGATTTCTATTATTGATTGCATTTCTTTGATATCTCCCTAACTTGATCTCTGTCTTATTAACTTGGTGTACTTTTTTGATCATTTCCTGCATTTTGAAGATGCAGTGTCTTTCTCTATACTAAGTCAAGGCCATGAGGTTAGAAGCTTCTCTGAAATTGCACTGGATTTTCTGTTTCTTCCCTTCTGTATAACTGCTTGACATTTTTGGCATGGCATGGTAACTATTACCTTGTGGATAATGACTGCTAAATCTTGGTATTTATTTTTAAGTGTATATTGATCAAGCTTTAATTTATCTCTTTTTTACCAGCCTCAGAAAATTTGGATTGTATCAAAACCGTTTACAAGCAATGGACTACTGCTAATGTGTGAATTATTTACATAATTATTTAAAAGGTTCTAAAAAATCAGTATTGGGAAGTTTTTCCAGTGTGATTATAATAATAACCTTAACATTTACTGACTATCATTTGTAAGGCATTGCTTAAAATTCTTTATTTATATTTATAGTTTTTATTATCTCTTTGTAAAAAGACAAATAAGCAAATTTTGGCTTCATTAAATAATTGATCCAATATCAAATAATAAAAGGTATGCAATTTATCCTCTGAACTCCTTCATATATTGTATTTTTCTATACTAGACTTACTCTTACAATATCAAAGAAAGTAACTGTTTTTAAAAAGATGCTTAAAATCTCCAACATAACTGAGTTGCAAAAAACACTTGGCTTGATGTGAAAACTACACAATGCATTTATGTTCCAAAATGTTGACGTCTAATAGTTTGTGTTTGTGGGAGTTATCATAAACATAAATAACTGCTCATTATCACATTCTATTGCTGAAAATTTACATTAGGTCAGGAATAGATCTTTTTTTCAGGATCCTGAACACTTGCCAAAAGGCTTTTGACAGTAAATATGCAATATTTGTCAACATGCCAATAGACTTTTATTTAGAATTCAGAATATTATTCCATTTCCCTCATCCACCAAGTAGATATTGAGTTTTTGTTATTATACTTTATTGGACAAAGTATGCAAATGTCATTTTAAAAATTAATTAATTATAGTGAAATAAATTAAAATCAGAATTTACTAATGTACTTGAAAATGTAATTTACATTAGCTTTCTATGTGGTTTTCATCTCCAGAAGTTCACATATGGTAGAAATCTTTAGGAACTCTGGTTTTTCATTGGCTAATGCTTGGATGCTAAAAGAAAGGCCAGTGATTTGAACCTAAAAGCCTGCTGTGTGGGAGAAAAGACCTAAAGATCTGCTTGGGAAAAGATTACAGCCTAGGAAAACCTCTAAGATAGTTCTACTCTGTCCTATAGTGTCTCTATGAATCCCAATTGATGATGGCACACAATAACAAAAACCAAAATACTTATTTATAAAGTATTATTAATAAATTTTGGGGCAGTAGATAATAGTTCTTTAAAGAAATGCTCTCAAATGAACTCATATTTTGGTCTCGTGGAGAAAAATGTTCATGGAAGCGAAATATTTGACCTATCAAAATTTTCAAGAAATTAGAGCTGTATAATTAATACACGGAACAGTATGTATAGTATGTTTACCGAGTTAATATATTGGTAGTGTGCTTTATTAATACTGGGACCAAGAGCTAAGGAACAAAGTGAGTATTTATTATATGTCAGCTACTGTTCTGCTGTTTTAATTTTCACACAACTCTGTTATTATAGGTCAACTATTGTGTTAATTTTCACATAATCCTGTGCGACTTAACACTGTTATTATTTCTGTTTTACAGGTGAGAAAAATAAGGCCCAAGGAAGTTAAATAATTTAAACATAGTCACAGAATTGGAGCTGATATTCATACACTATCCTACACTTTTAACTAATACACCCATAGGTTCACAAAGTGAGGTCAGCAAAACCAAGAGGACTCAGAATTTTCTGGTTTATTGTTGTTGTTGCATGCCACCAAATCAATTCCAACTCTTAGTAACCCTATGTTGTTGTTATGTGTCCTTGAGTCGGACCCAACCCATAGGGACCCTTCCTTGGGTTTCCGAGGCAGTATCATTATAGAAGTAGATTGCCCCATCTTCCTTCAGAGGAGTGGCTGGTGGTTTGAACCGCCAACCTTCTAGTTAACAGTCAAGTGCCTTAAGCACTATTCTACCAGAGCTCCCTATAGGAAACACATATAAACATTTCTGGTAGATATTATAGTATGATGGCTGACTTAAGGAAAAGTAATTATTTCAGTTGTGAGCAGAAATTGGCATGGTTTTCATGAAGCAACATTTTTTTACCTGGAGAAACTGTCATACAAACTATGGTTCTCCAGATTTGGATATTTGTTAGACATTTTCTAGAAAAAAAATGAATGCAGTGATCTGTCACTTAAAGGAAAACAACTGACAATATGTGTTCCCAATAATAGAATTTGAGGTTGAAATTTCATATTAGAATTTAAAAAACTTATATCCACCACTGTGAGCTTGACAGCTTTCCAGTACTCATAGATTTCTCTTTTCTGGTTAATTTGATGGTAATATTAATTATTGAGATTTTTTTGATACTCTCTCATGAAATATGTCAATATTTTGAAGATGTGCATAACTCAGAAAACCCTATTTTCCAAATGATTAATGCATGATGTTACTGTTGTGCTATTTAAAGCACAATGTAGATCAATGGATTTTACTGTAACAGAACAAAAGTGCATGTATTGGTTTCAGATTCAACATTGTAAAATGCCTTTAATAAATGCTACCAATTGAGTTTTGGTATAGTATCAAAGAAAAATATCTATAATGATCTGTAAAGGCTATTAATATACTCCACTTTTTCCACCTATGCATTTCTGTGAGACCACATTTTCTTTATGTACTTCAACTGTAACAAGAAATATAATACGTTGAATACAGAGGCAGATATGAATATCAAAGTGTCTTATATTGCAGTATAAGCAGATTTGCAAAAATACCACTTTGTTTACTAATAATTTCTGTTAGGGGAAAAATAGCTGTTTTACATAAAACATCTTTGCTAATATGTAATAGGTTTAATATTTTTTGTCTTTAATTGCATTAATGCATACTTGTGTGTGTGTGTGTTTGTCTGTTTTTATTTCACTGTGATAAATATCGACAGATGTAAGCTACATAAAAAAGTTCTTCTTTGGGATACTCAATAATTTTTAAAATTTCAAAGAGGCCTTGAAGCCTAATATTTTAAGAACTCCTAGACTTACTATTCTGCTTTACGTATCTATAAATAGCATAATACTTGTGCATAAGTGACTACTTCTAACATGCTTGAAATAATATGGACAGATAGACTGCATGTGTGAATAATTTATTTGGATATATTTTCATCAAAGTTTGTATCTTTGACAACTGCAATAATTGAGAATATACAACTTCCAGAGGCAGTTTTTTCCATCCTTGGCTAGCCTTACAATGAGAAAGGTTTTGCATTTTTCATTCTAATCAATATTCTGAAATTCTATAATTTAACCAGAATATCAAATAATTTAAATTGACATTAAAATTAGACAACTATCATTCTATTACTATTATTGTATGCAATTATTGTATTAGTTACATGGGTTGGTACATTGTGCACATATACTGCTTGCTGATCTTGAGGTTACTAATATTCAGATGCCATGGCTTCTCACTTTCTAGGTAAGGTTGCTAAAGCATATTATTTTTTTTTTTCCATCCTTTTTTGAAACTAAATTCAAGAGTTTACATTTATCCATTTCTAAGTTAATCATACTAGGCTGAAGTTTGATTGCATTAAAATACATTTAGACCTTAATTGCTTAACCAATAACCTCTTCCTTTTACTTGGAAAATTTTGTAAAATATATTCAGTAATTTTATTCACTTATTGATTAAAATGTCTTGAAATAAAATTTCTATACAAGTCACCCATGTCACTTACTCTTCCTTTATTGTTGCCTAGGCTCTGTGCAAACCTTGACAAATGCCTTGTTAAAATCCACAGAAGAAAAAATGAAAATTTGATTAATCATAATGATGTGTACCAAATGAACAAACTAATGAGCCCAGTGATTAATTATTTCATTTTCTAACCACAGAAATTATAAATATCTAATTCTAGGACCTGGAAAATATATAATCATATCTATAGAATCACATCTGCTTATATTTTATATCATGTAATTTATTCTCATTTTCGAAAACACAAGTTACATCTTCTCGTCCTTCCCTTCTCCATGATTTTACTGACAGTAATGCAGTTCCCTTGGTGATTTAACTGTAATGTCTCTCAGTATCATACTGTGGTAGATAATTCATCAGATATCGTCGTCAAATGACTCCTACATCAGATTCTTCTTGTCTGGGCGATATCCCTCTTCCTCTTTCCTCTAGCCAAGCAGCAAATAAGCCCCATATGCTTGAATAAGAGACTTGATTCAAATGCTGTTTCCACCTAGTGGACATAAAAACTGAAGGCAGATTATTTAATGTTATTAAACACAGTTTGCCTTAGCTAAGAAAACAAAAACAAACAAACAAACAAAAAAACAGATATACAGGACAACAGTTTCCAGAGCTTGACTCTCTAACTCACGGAAATCACATGGAGTAGAACTCTGCTCCATAGGGTTTTCAATGGCTGAATTTTGGGGAGTAGAGCACTAAGCCTTTCTTCTGAGGCTTCTGGGTGGACTTGAACCTCCAATCATTTGGTGAGCAACAGAATGTTTTAACCATTTCTACCACCAAGGGACTCTATTTCATTAACTACACAATTAGTAGGAGCTCTGGTGGTGTAGTGCCTAAGGTATTTGACTGGTAACCAGAAGGCTGATAGTTCAAACCCACCAGCCACTCCCCAGAAGGATGATGGGGCAATCATTACTTGCATAATGATACTGCCTCGGAAACCCAAGGAGGGGTCGCTATGAATCAGATCTGACTCCACAGCAGTGAGTTACTACATAATTGCATGATAATTCTGACTCTGCAGTGATGTACTGAGCTTAAAATTATGTACTTGAAGCAGCATATGTAGCCTAAATAAGTTTTCAATAAATTTCAGCTTTGTTAGTCATTCAATGCTCAGTTTAAATTCTTACTCTTTCTTTGCTGTTCCATTTTCTGAGATGGTGCCACTTTATTTATTTATTTATATTTTAAGAGCTTGTTTTACATTAAACGTAACATGTACATTTAGTTTCATTCCCCATTTACCATGTCCATCCCTAACCCAGTCTCCTCCCCTCCCTACCCTGTAACGTTTCCCCCGTGTCCTCATATTTATGCACTCCTGTTTGTCTTGCATTTCCTCAATTTAAATGTTGGTCCTCTGGTGTCCCATGGTCTATTGCTCTAAGGGGATGTTTTATCATAGAGTTTGTGGGTGTGTCATCCTGGGTTCAGTGGTCTGCATGTACATGTTGTTAACTATTGGGCTGAGAGTCAGCCCCTGGGAGTGAGTTTTATTCCATGCACAGAATGTATTCCAGAGCCATAGTATTGGTGGTCTCACCAGATTTCATCTGACCAATAATTCTGGTCATTGTTGAGTTTTTGGATTTTGTTCCATGTTTCCCTCCCACTCTATACAGGATCTCCAGATTTGATCCTTTCCTGAGTGAATGGCATTGGTAGTCAGGCACCATCTAGTTCTTCTGGTCTTGAGGGCCGTCATGTGCTATGGCTGACTACTTCTAAATGCCCTTGGTTTTTGTTTTGTTTTGTTTGCATTCTTCTTCACGTCCAATGCTAGGAGACTATTAGTTCCATCTTAGATGGCCACTTGAAAGCTTTTAAGACCCCAGTCACTACTCACCAATGTAGGATACGGAACAAGGCTTTTATGTATTTTGTTGTGACAACTGAGTCTGGTGTCCCCCAGTACTATGGTCTTGAGACAGTAGTTCTATTGGAACTCCCATAGTGTCTGGTTGTCTGTGAGGGATTACTCTGTGTCTGTCTTCTATTGTTTCTCTAAGGGCAGGAGGTAATTTGTATCACTGGTGTCTGGGCAAGATTAGACTCAGCTGAATCTATCTTTGGTCTAGAGTAGCCTTTTGTTCACTGACCCCATCTTATCAACTCAGGTGTTTATGTGTTTAACTGTAGCTTGGTGGTTGATGTTAACGGCAATGCAGTATTGTGGACATATCGGTTGGTATTAGCATCTATTGTCTATCTCTTATGTGCACAATTCAGTGTCCTCCCATTTCCTAATGTTATCATGGTGATCATAAATCCTTCCTGTATATCCCTCTGGTAGTGTAGAGCCTAAGGCACTTGACTGCTAACCAGAAGGCAAGCAGTTCAAACTCAACAGCCACTCCTCAGAAGGAAGATGGGGCAATCTACTTCCATAGTGATACTGCCTCAGAAACCCAAGAAGGGGTGGCAATGAATCAGGTCCAACTCGACGGCATGTAACAACAACAACAACAAAAACCCACGTCAGCGTGAAGGCCCAAACTACCCTGAAATTAATTCCTCTCCTTCCCTCCCCATCCTGGTAACCTACTAAGTGAGTTCCCTTTCCCAAACAAACCCTTCTCTGTCTTTTTACAGTAATGGGCTAGTACAGTACTTCTCTTCGATTGACTTATTTCACTCAGCATAATGTCCTCCAGGTTTATCCACATTGTGATATAATTCTCATATCCCTCATTGTTCTTTAATGTAGCATTGTATTGTGTTGTGTGCACATACCATAATTTGGTTATCCACTCATCTGTTGATGGGCATTTAGGTTGTTTCCATCTCTTTGCTATAGTGAATTATGCTGCGATGAGCATAGGTGTACACATGTCTGTTCGTGCACTATCTCTCACCTCTTTAGGATATATTCCTAGTAATGGAATTGCTGGGTCAAATGGTACTTTATTTTCATTTTTTTCAGGAAACACCACACTGTTTGCCACAATGGTTGTACCATTTTACAATCCCACCAGCAGTGCACAAGACTTCCAATCTCTCTACAACCTTGCCAACATTTGTTATTTTCTGACCTGTTGAACTTTGCTATTATTGCTGGGGTGAGATGATATCTCACTGTTGTTTTGATTTGCATCTCTCTAATGATTAAGGAGGAGCTCTGGTAGCATAGTGCCTAAGGCACTTGACTGCTAACCAGGAGGCTGGTGGTTCAAACCTACCAGCCACTCCTTGGAAGGAAGGTTGGGCAATCCTACTTCCGTAGTGATAACTGTCTCGGAAACCCAAGGAGGGGTCGCTATGAGTCGGGGCCGACTCGACGGCAAATAACAACAACAACAACAACGATTAAGATCATGAGCAATTTCTCATGTGTTTGTTGAATGCCTCTATATCTTCTTTGGTGAAATGTCTATTCAAGTCTTTTGCCCATTTGTGAATTGGGTTATTTGTCTTTTTGGTGTTGATATGTTGAAGTTTTCTGTAGATTTTGGAGATAAGTCCTCTATCAAATATGCCATAGGCAAATATTTTCTCCCTCTCTGTACGTTCTCTTTTTACCCTTTTGATGAAGTCTTTCGATACACTTAAGAATTTAATTTTTAAAAGGTCCCAGTCATCTAGCTTATCTTCTATCTCCTGCACATTCAGGGTTATGCTTAATAGTCTATTTATGGCATAAATTAGGGCTTCCAGATTTGCCCCTATTTTATCTTTGATGAATATTATAGTTTTGAGTTTTACATTTAAGATTTTGATTCAGCATGAGTTTGTTTCTTTCTTCTTTTTTGATGTATGCATTTATTGCTATAAACTGTCCTCTGAGTACTGCTTTCACTGTGTCCCATAGGTTTTGGTATGAAGTATCTTAATTCTTATTTGTTTCTAGGAATTTTTTGTTTGTTTGTTTTTTGTTTTTATCTGTTCTGTTACCCAGTAGTTTTTGAGAAGTGAGTTGTTCAGCCTCCATATGTTTGATGCCTTTTCCTTGCTCTTCCTGTTATTAATTTCTAATTTTATCACATTGTGGTCTGAGAAGATGCTTTGCAGTATTTCAATGACTTTAATTTATTGAGGCTTGTTTTATGTCTTAACATTTGGTCTGTCTTGGAGAAAGATCCATGTGCACTGGAAAAGAATGTGAATTGTGCTTTTGTTAGGTGAAATGCTCTGTATATGTCTATGAGGTTGAGTTGGTTGATTGTATTGTTGAGTTCTTCTGTATCTTTGTTGAGTTTTTTTCTAGTTGATCTGTCCTTTGAAAGTGGTGTGTTAAAGTCTCCTACTACTATTGTAGAGTCATCTATTATCCATTTGATTCAGTTAATGTTTGCTTCACGTATTTTTGGAGCACTTTCATTGGGTGCATAAATATTTATTATTGTAATGTCTTCTTTGTCAATGGACCTTTTCAGCATCTTATAATGTCCCTCCTTAACTCTTATGATGTTTTTCACCTTAATGTCTATTTTATCGGAAATCAATCTTGCTACTCCTGCTCTTTTTTGGTTTCCATTGTCTTGGTATATTGTTTTCCATCCCTTATTTCTTAATTTGCTTTTATTTTTGTGTCTAAGGTGGGTCCCTTGTAAGCAGCATATCAATGGTTCTTCTTTTCTTATCCAGTCTGCCACTCTCTTTATCTTGATAGGTGCATTTAGTCCATTCACATTGAGTGTAATTAGTGATAACTATGAATCGATTGCTGTCATTTTATTGTGTTATTTTGTCATGTTGTTGGTGTTTCCTTGGCCCATATACTTTTCTGTAATGAGTTCTATTTGTTGGCTAATACTTTCTCCTTTTTCTTCTTTATTGTTGGTTTTGTGCTTATTAAACCCATATGTTTTCCTTCCTTCTTGATTTGCTTAGGGGGATTTCTACTTTTCTCTATTGTTACCTTGGAGTATATTCTTGTCTCTACATTTTTAGAACAATGCATACGGTGAAGACATTGTCCTATTTTCCTCTCCATTTGGAAGTTTGTACCTAGAAGTTTTATTCACTCTGATAGGTTATTTGCTGTTGGTGTGTGCTGATTGACAACCTTGGTGTTTAGAGTATAATGTTTTATGGTCTTATTTTGAGTTTCTATTTCTGATTTGGTTTTAGTGATGATGCCATGTATCCTGATTTTGTTGGTTTCTGTTGTGGGTTCTCTATTGGAAGAACTTCCTTAAATATTTCTTGTAGGATTGGTCTGGTTTTCATAAAATTCCTTAATTTCTGTTTGTCTGAGAATGCCTTGATTTTGTCCTCATATTTGATGGATAATTTGGCTGGATATAAGATTCTGGGTTGGAAGTTCTTTTCCTTCAGTGTTTTATATATGCCATCCCATTGCCTTCTTGCCTGCATGGTTTCTGCTGAGTAATTGGAGCTCAGTCTAACTGTTTGATTATTATAAGTAATATTTCTTTTGTCCGGGGCAGCTCTCAAAATTTTTTCTTCATTGTTGGTTTTGGAGAGTTTGATTATAATAAGCTTTTTTTTTTTTCTCTTGATCTATCTTGTGTGGGTTTCTATGAGCTTCTTGGACAAATATCTTTTCTTCTTTCATGATATGGGGGAAGTTTTCTATTAACAGGTCTTCCACAATTTTCTCAGTGGTTTTTGTCACCTCTTCTTGTTCTGGAATTCCAATGACCCTTATTCTTATTTTTGTTTTTTCATGTCATCCCATATAATTCTTAGGTTCTCTTCATTTCTCTTAAATCTTTGTTCTGATTTTTCTTTGTGCAGGCTGATGTCCATGGATTTGTCTTCTAGTTGGGATATGCGCTCTTCAGCCAGTTCTAACCTGCTCTTTTATGTTTCTATTGTGTTATGTAATTCTGTAATTTTGGTAGTCATCTTCTGGATTTCTAACTGCTGTTTTTGTAAAAGTCCTGATTGTGCATTAATCTTATTATTTCGTTCTTGAATGATTTTCTCAAGGTCTTCCAGAGAACTGTCTGTTCTCTTTGTTTCTGTTTGGGATTTCCTTAGGCTCTTGTACAGCTCTATAAACATATCTTCCAAATTCCTTCTCAGATAATTCTATTCCTCCTCTTCCTCCATGTATAATAAGGCCTTTGTTTAGGGTTTTGCTTTTAATGCCTTGTCCTGTTTTTTTGTTTGATTTGAGGTCATCTGTTGTTTCCTAGACATTTTGAGGTTGTCTTTAACTGTTGGTTATGTATTGATTGTTTTGTCTTGGTTTTATGGTTTAATATTTTGAAAAGGTGAAGCTGGTGTATTTTATTTATTTATTTTTAGTTATTAATTCAGATATGCTGGGTTGCTCTGCAGTTTTCTTTGTGATGGTTCAATCATTGTGTGGTATGTGGATATGGGTTTCTGTTGTAAAGAGGGCTTAGAGTTCAAGCTGGGAGGCTTTATGTTGGCTGAGTGTGGTTTCTTCTATTGGATGAATGAAGTTATTGGCAGAGAAGGTGGGAGTGGAAGAAGGAAAGCTTGCTGCTAGTGACAGTTTCTAGGATTTTGAGCTGTCTGTTACTGATGATGTTGTACTGTTATTTACAGGCCCACAGCTCAATTTCAGCAAAGACTACAGTTGTTAGGGGGTTGCCACTTTTCACCATAATCAGAAACACACAAAAACGCCACTGCCAAGGCCTCTCAGTGCCAAAAAGCTGACCCAAGAAAACTTCCCAACTCCACGATCCACCATGGGGGTTTCTCACTCCAGCCCCACCTGCCCACAGTGCTGGCTCAACCCGCCCAGACTGCGATCCACTTAGGAGTTCCTCTGTGAGTCCACCCACCTGCAATGCCAAACATCTGCTTAGTTTCAGCTGCGCTGGAGTCAGGAGAGTGCCTGCTAGTAATCTGTGGTCCCAATATTACTGACAAAGTCAAACGCAGATCTCTCAGTGCCACTAAGCTAACCCAAGCTTACTCAGTGACCTGCTGAAGGGGAGTTGGCCTTCACTCCTGGAGCTCAGATTTCAGTGGCATGGGCTGTGCCCATTTGCATAGTGTTACATATTCTTTCATTACAATATAAATAAAGGTGAAACAAAACAATCATGGGTAATACGTTATTATTTGGATAAGGAAAAAATCAATAGAAAGTGAGAACTGGATATTATATTATTGGCTTCAGTTATCCCTATTATTTTTTATTTTTTTGTATCCCTGATAACAAAAATTGCCTAAGGTGAAACAAACAAATAAATATCATGAACAGTTGTAAATTTTATTAAAGTTTGTCATAAAATGTTTCCTCTTTTATGAATAATATTTCATTATAAATATTTTAATTATTGATAGATTTGTAAGAGTAAATATCTTATTCATATCTAGAACATTCACACAACCTAAGAAATACAACCCACCAGCTACTCCATGGATGGAAGATTGGGTCATCTACTTCCATAAAGATTTATCACCTTGGAAATTCAAAGTTGGTCACTGTGAGTCAAGATCAACTTGATGGCAGTGAGTTTGGTTTGTTTTTCTGGTTTTGGTATGTTGATAATGCAGGTGGCCCCCATTTGATAAATTTAATTGTGCATATCTACAATGAAAAGTTTTCCATTAAAATCATCAAGTTAAATTAGACATATCAATAATATACATTGGGATTGCTTTTAGGCTACTGTTAATTCTTCAGATAGTGTGTAAATCTTGGTAAAATATTTTTTTGTGTGTGAAACAGAGAAGACAATATTGTATATAATAGCTGCCTTTGAAACAATCAGGAGTAATTATAGTTTGGTAAAAGCAAATATATTACTAAAGGCAAAAACAAACCAAAACGGGGAAAAAAAACTACTGCAGTTAGTTCTGACTGATAGTAACCCTATAAGACAAAGTAGAACTGCCCCATGTTGTTGTTATAAGCCATTGAGTTGGGCCTGACTCACAGCGACACTTCCTTGGGTTTCCAAGGTGGTATCATTATGGAAGTAGATTGCCCACCATTCTTTCCAAGGAGTGCCTGGTGGGTTTGAACCACCAGCCTTCTGGTTAGCAGTCAAATGCCTTAGGCACTACGCTACCAGAGCTCCTGCAGAACTGCCCCATAGGGTTTCCAAAAGTTATAAATCTTCATGGAAGCAGACTGCCTCATCTTTCTCCCACATAGAGTCTGTGCATTCAAACTGCTGACATTTGTTTGGTTAGCAGCCAAATGCTTTAACCACTACACCACCCGATTGCCTTAAAATAAACCAAAGAGGGTTACTGTTATGCAGTTGAAGAGAAGTGTTAATTCATCTTTCCCAAAAGATCTTCTTTATCTTTTCTAATGCAATCCCCTCCTCCTCAAACACCCATTTATCCATCTCAGTAACTTATTTCTTTCATTTAGTAAACTGTAAGCTCCATGAGGGCAGATTTTTGTCTATTTCTAGGTCTAATTTTTAGTATCAGTGGCAAAACATAGGCACTGACCAGAAATGTGGAAGGAATAGAAGCCAAGGATCAAAATGATTATTTCAAAACAGGTAGTTTTACATGGGAGTCTACAGTTTTTTACCACTATGCTCCACTGACTTTCAAGCAAAAAAAAAGACATTGGACAGGACTCAGAATGTTAAGTCTCCAGCTCTGGACCCTAGGCCTAATGGGGAGATTTTCATCTATTCCTCTTACAAAGGTTAACGGGGTAGTTTCTCAATTTTTGCATTTTCAATTACTAACTAGACATCTGGAGACTGCAAGCCAGTATTAACTCATCTTTATCATGATTTAGAAACCCCTACATGAAGTATTCTCTAACTTCTCCCCTCATGTTGGAAAAGCCTCTGTAGCAATGACTGAATTTTAAGAGAAGTACATATGAATTCTTGAGGTAAATTTAACTGAGGTGAATATTATAAATACTGTCCTGATGAATAAAAAAAATATTTATAAGATGCATCAAAATAAAAATATTTATAAAATTTACAAAATTAAATTTTCATCTGAAAATTTAAAAAAATATAATGAAACATTCTAAGGTGAAATGAGGAAATAAAATTATACTACAAAATGTAATATATATATATATGATAAAAGCAGATTTAACTACTGGAATTCAATTAAACCATGATCACAGAAAAAAATGTATAGTTAGTACATATTTTATAATAAAAAAACAATGAAAATTAATTAATGCTCTCACTAGTTTAAAAATCTAGAGTAGAAAGATTAAAGCAAAAGAAAGAAAATAAATATAAATATAAAATTTAAAAAATACAATAGAGAATAGAAACATAATATATCAAGTTAATAAATCAATTGTTGTTGTAGTTGTTATGTGCCATCGAGTCAGCCCTGACTCAATACTCAACTATTTTTTTAGATCCCAAATTAGATCTAGAAAAGAAAAAAAAAGCACGAATACACAAAATAAGAAAAGACAATGGAGAAATAACTCATTTTAAAAAAAATTCTAATAGACTATCATCTATGTAAATAAATTCAAAATTCTAGGTAAAATTAATAATTTTCTAGGGGAATACTATTATGGAAGTTGATCCCAGTAAGGATAGAAAGCTTAAACAAACCAATCTCTCTGTGTTAGTGGGGGACATATGGGAGAGGAAATAAAGTTATCAAACTACACACAGAAAAAACAATATGTCAACATGGTTTCAATGGAAAATTCTACGAGAATTTCAAAGATAATATTTATCATGGTTCATAAATATTTCAAGAGAATTTATAATGATGAAAAATATTTGATTTCTTTCATGAAGTATAGCATTGATACCTAAGCATGAAAAAGAACAAAGAAATTTATGGAACTATGTCATCTCTGAATAATGATGCAAATTTCAAAATATTGTAATAGTGAACAAAGACCAATAATAAGAAAACAATATAATATTAGGAAATTAGTGTAACAGTCCTATTAATAAATTTATGGAGAAAATTCATATGATTATTTCCATAGATGCTAGATTGTTATAGTAGAACTTATTGAAGCAATTGCCAAAATTTAAATATCTGTTGCTTATATAACAGGCAAATGAGCTGTGCTTGTATGAAGGAACATTACTCAAGTATTTAAGAGTAAATGGTCATCATATTTAATCTCTCTCTCTCTCCATAAACAAAGCAAAACAAAACAAAAACTCACTGCCATCGAGTCAGATCTGACTCATAGTGACCCCTCATTGGTTTTATGAGGTAGTATCACTATGGGAGCTCTGGTAGTATAGTGGCTAAGACACTTGCCTGCTAACCAGA
>NW_006921663.1:5670300-5674405 GCF_000298275.1 Orycteropus afer afer
TGCCAGCCTCACAATCCTTGCTATACCTGAGTCCATCACTGCAGCCACTATGTCAATTCATCTCGTTGAGGACCTTCCCCTTCTTCATTGACCCGCCACTTTACCAAGCATGATATTCTTCTCCAGGGAATGGTTCCTACTGACAACATGACCAAAATAGGTGAGACAAAGTCTGGCTATACTTGTTTCCAAGGAGCATTTTGGCTTCACTTCTTCCAGGACAGATCTATTAATCCTTTTAGCAGTCTATGGTACTCTTAGCTTTCTTCTCCAACACCATAACTCAAAAGCATCAACTCTTCTTCAGTCTTCTTATTTACTGTGCAGCTCTCACATGCATAAGAGGTTTTTGAAAATACCATGGCTTAGGTTAAGTGCACCTTAGTCTTGAAGGAGACATCTTTGCTCTTCATCTCTTGGAAGAGCTCTTTTGCAGCCGATTTGCCAAATGCAATATGTCATCTGATATCTTGACTTCTCCTTCCATTGGTGTTGATTATAGAACCAAGTAATATGAAATCCTTGACAACTTCAATCTTTTCTCCACCCATCCTCAAGCTGTTTATTGGAGCAGTTGTGAGCATTTTTGTTTTCTTTATATTGAGGTGTAATCCACACTGTAGTCTTTAATCTTCATCAGTAAATGCTTCAAGTTATCCTTACTTTCATCGAGCAAAGTTTTACATACTCAAACAACAACAACTCACAGCCGTTGAGTCAATTTCAACTTATAGTGACCCTTCTTTGGATTTCTAAGGTGGTATCTCTACGGAAGTAGATCGCCCAGTCTTCCATCATAGGGTCTCCATTTTTAAGAGTGGACTTGAGGAGAGTTCTGTCTACCTTACTGTCTACATATCTATTTACCTATGTCTCTGTCTACCTATATGTCTATATGTCTATCATCTGTCTCTCTCCATCTGTCTTTCTATCTCTCATTCCTTCCCTCACTTTGTCCCTACCTAGAAGGGTATATGGGCATCCTTGTGCTGTTTTTTGTTTGTTTGTTTGTTTTTTGTTTTTTCAACTTCTCTGTAAGTTTGAAACTATGTTAAAATTTTAAAAGAAAAAAGCATATATCTCAATTGAAATAAGTTACATTGATAAAGTATAAAAAAAAAATGGTTCTGCTATACAGTGTTTCTCAAACTTGGCTAAATGTTAGAATCTCTTGGGGAGATTTTAAAAATCCCCTTATGGGGCTACCGCCCATACCAATTAAATCAGTATTTCTGAGGATGGGCCTTAAGTGGTGGATTTTAATTAATTAATTATTTTTTTAAGCTCTTCAGGGGATTCCAAGCCACAGCCCAAATTGAAAAACTACTGCTACAGAGAGATTCTGTAGACTACTTCTCCATTAATCCTACAGATCTCAGAAATCCCTGGTGAAGCATCAAATGAAAATCTAAGCACATGTAGTTCTACCATCTATTCTTGAAAATAAGGGCTTTTAATTAAAATAAAATATTTTTTAAATTAAGTTCAAATATCACTATATATCCAGAAAGGCTTTTGTTTATTTACTCTAGCTTCATTTTTTAATGTATTATATGGTATTTACTTTTTACTATGGGAAACATCCATATGCTAATTGTATAACTATGAAAGTAGCAAATGAAGAACAATTTTTCTACATAAAATATTTATTAAATTTAGTGCTGAGAGAGATTTGTTCCATAACTCTTGATTTTTAATTCTTTTTGAGTAGGTCTACCCTTACAAAATAAAGAATGAGCTAAAAAGCCATAAATTTCTAAGAGTCAAGGGTGAATGACATTTCTGTGTCATTATACTTGCTTTATTTTAGAGATTAATGTATGATTTAAATATTTGCACTGATGCCTTGAGGAACCTCTTTCTCACCTGTGTGAAGAGCTTGCTTATTCACAGTTACACCGTTTAGAACCAGCTAATTAATTCCATAAGTACTTCATGACATTTTACATATTTTATGAAGTTATTCTTCATTTGCCTTTGCACTTTGTGTTTGGAGACCGCATCACAATTATTTTGTTCATAATCTATCATTTCCATTTCTTCTTAGTATCATTGTATTTCACATTTGCAGTGTAGAGTAACCGAAGCATAAAATAGGTTGTTCACATTAAGTAGCAAAACATACATCAAAACGCTTAATGTCATTGTTTAAACCTGTAGCCAGGTTTCCATTTTACTAATTTACTTTGTCAGCAGTATGGGGCTAGAGTATGTCCTTTTCAGTGAAATGGGGAGATGTGACATTTATGCTTTCATGATATATATGTTCAATACAGTAAATAAAATATGTGAGGCAGTGAAAAAAGTGAGAATTCACTTTGACATTTCACTTTTATGTCGTAATTTAGATGTGGTTCTTTGAGTTTAGAGTTTTTCTGATTTACTCAGCCACAATAATGACTTTAGTCATCATAAAGCAAGTAAATGCAATGTTATAGCAATCACAAAGGATCCCAGGAATCAAGAAGTATTGACTTTTCCCCTCCTAAACTTCTAATCAAACCTCTGCCACCTATAGGGGCTGCCTCAGATTTCTCAAATCAAACACTATATAGAATGCAGACATTTTTCCTTCTCATAGTTATAGCTTTATTTTTCCCATTGAACTCTACAGGGAGGTTATGTAGATAGAAGACTAAGAATTTAAGGATTAGCATTTTGCAATTGCTCTGGGAGCCTAGTTGATAATTCAGCTGCATGTGCTGGAGTTGTAACAAAAGATTTTGCCTAAAGGCAAATGTCCAGAAAAGACATTTCTTTCCTAGCTTGCCTAGCAGCTTTGCTCCAGGCTAAACATATGGCTTTGGTTTATTATTCAAATCTGCAATTTCAACAATTCAATTTGAATACCCTGATATTTCAGGTGTACTGTATTTTTTAGAAATATATTACTTATAAGACCCTTTTTCCTCTCCCACAAAATAACTTTATTTTGATAGTAAAGAAAAAATATATTTTGGAGCAATCTTCATTAATAAAGTAGTACAGACCCTACATGTCTCATCAATACTAATGTCTACTTATTGGAAAATTCAAAAGATCAAGGAGAAAAACAAGTGTTTTATAAATTTCAGAGTAGACATTTGGGACTCTGTCTCAGAAATCAGGTATAAGGGTAATAATTAAAGCCCCTTTGATGGAGCATAATGCTCTTCTGTGTACTCTGTAGTGAAAAATGATCTGACATTATTTTAAAGATGAAAAAAATTAGAGAAACATAATTTTATAGAATGAGGAATAAGATGAAAAATACAATCAGAAGCCCCCTTAGGACTGACTGACAGTTACGTGAGATTGAGTTAGAGAAATTGGAAGTTGATATGAGAACCATACAGAATACTGTATTTTAATGATTATGTTTTCATATAACAAGTAAATAAATATATATAATGAATTTGAGAATGCCTCAAAAATTATATTTCACATGTTCATTAATGCCCATGTGAAACAATGTGATATAAGACCCAAGACTGGATGTTCTCTACTAGGGTTATTAAAGTCAAGAAGGCATGTCTAGAGTGAACAAAAGCAAACAGAACACACTTCCTGCAGATTGTTGTCTTCAGAGACAGAGTGATGCCACCCATCAGTCACTATCCCATATTCTGTGGCATTGTGAAACTTAAGCAACCTTCTGTGGGTATTTTCACATGTGCCCCATATAAACTCCAATTCATCCAAACATTAATTTGAAAGATCTCTAAGTTTCTGAATTCATTTTAAAATAAAGAATCCCCTCAGAGTAATTCACTTTTGTTTAAGGGAACTCCTGCTTATTTTCAAACTCTACTGGGATTCTCACCTTGTTTTTCCTTTTATGATCTTCATCCAGTGTTCTTCTTTATTTGTATAGTGAGAAATGTGTGGGCAGAACTTTACAATTAAAACAGAAACAACAACAAAAATGTATTGATCTATGGAAAATTATCTGTTACTTGTATATTTATCACTATAAAAAAATGAAAACAAATATTAATGACGTACATGTAGAATATTTGATGATAGATGTTATTTGCTTATGACCCAGCTGTGATCTTTATGGGAGCAGATTGTTGCTGGTTGTTTCAAACTGCTGGCCTTGGAGTTAGCAGCTAAGTGCTTAACC
>NW_006921663.1:5674690-5681494 GCF_000298275.1 Orycteropus afer afer
TGCCACCAGATCTCCCAAGCAGATAAATATGTGGGTAGATAAATAGATGTATGAATGTGTATAAATTTATATGTAAAACCAAACAACAAAACAAGTTGCCTTTGAGTTGATTCTGATGGAGACTCCATATAATGCAGAGCAGAACTGCACTCCATAAGGTTTTCAAGGCTGTGATCCTTCAGAAGCAGAACATGAACTTTTTCTTCCAGGGCACCACTAGGTAGATTCAAACCATCAAACTTTCAGTTAGTAGTCAAGTACTTAACCATTTATGCCACTGAGGGGCATACCATATTTTTGCACAAATAACCCATATTATATTTTTGTGTGTTTGTGCCCACCACTCCCTCTCCACCAAAGTATTTTAGTAAAGGTGATCTCTTTTTATCTAGTGCTGCTATAACAGGAATACCACAAGTGGATGGCTATAACAAACATAAATTTATTCTTTCACAGTTCAGGAAGGTAGAAGTCTGATTTCAGGGTGCTAGCTCCAGGGAAATGCTCTCTCTTTCTGTTGCCTCATAGTTGAGAAGGAAGGTCCTTGACTCCTTCCAGTATCTGTAGGGTTGGTGTTCCTTGAAGATCTTCATATGTCTTGGCATCAACAGTCCCCTGTTTCTAAGAGGTTTCCAGCACAACGAACCTGGGTCCAAATGATGCACTTCACATCCAGTTCTCCTTTCTTAGTGGTGGTAGATCCCTCTGATCTCTCCTTGCTTGTTTAATGTCTTTCCTATCTCAAAAGAGATAAAATAAAGTTACATACAACCAAATCTTGTAGATTGTATCCTGACTCATTAATATAACTGCCTCTAATTAGCCTCCTTAACATCATGGAGGTGAGGATTGATAACATATAGCATAACACAACAGAGCACAGAATGGAGGATGATTACATAATACTGAGAAAAATGGCCCAGCCAAGTTGACACATATTTTCATGGAGCACAATTCTGTCCACAATATATGTAACATGTAAAGAAAATAGCATTGTATGTTTACAAAAATACCTTGGGAATGGTGTGGTTGGCAGAAAATGTATAATGTGTATGTTATTTGTATGGATATACAGTATATGTGTACATATACATACATACACATATTAATTCAGCATTATTTACCTTGTTACTATTTTTATGCTTCCATGTTAATTTACATATTTTATTAATGTAATTTTAAAGAAAAACTAATACATGCATATACTAAGTAAAAAGAGCCACAAAATAAAAGTTTCTTTTCTGCACAGTACTACATAGGTCCCTCTGTGATATGTAAAATGTGTCAATATCATTTTTCACACTGCTAAGAACTATCCTGCATGAGAGGCAGGGGAGGAGCCGGGGATGAGACAGAACCGTGGGAACCCAGGTAAGGGGAGGGAGACAGGCCACACAGCCAAGAGGCAGAAAGGGGAGAAAAGCTATCAATGATAGAGCAGTGGGATCCACATAAAGGGAAAGCAGAGATGTTTTGCACAGCTAAGGAAGACAAACTTGCCTGTCAGTTTGTCATACTGTGTTGGCTTGTGTGCTGCTGTGAAGCTTGAGGCTGTGCCACTGGTATCTCAAATGCCAGCAGGGTTGGACATGGTGCACAGGTTTCAACACAGCTTAAAGAAGGAGACAGACTAGGAAGAAGGAAGAGAACATCCACTCCTCAAAAAATCAGCCAGGGACAACTTTACAAATAGCAGAGAAACACTGTCTGATACATTACTGGGCAACTTTATGAATAGCTCTGAAACATTGTCCAATGCAGTGCAGGAAGACCATCCCCTTAGGTCAGAAGGCACTCAAAATATGAGTGGGAAAGGGCTGCATCATCAGAGTAGAACCAATCTTGATATGGATAAAGTAAAGCTTTCAGGACCTCCATTTGCTGATGTGGCATGACTCAATTTGAGGAAAAAGAACTGCAAACATCCATTAATAATCAGAACATGGAGTGTATGAAGTATGAATCTAGGAAAATTGGAAGTTGTCAAAAATGAAATGAAATGAAATGCATAAAGATTGATATCCTAGGCATTACTGAGCTGAAAAGGACCAGTTTGGGCCATTTTGAATCAGACAAACGTAAGATCTACTATGCCAGAAATGACAATTTGAAGAGGAATGGCATGGCATTCATCATTACAAAGGATGTTTCATGATCTGTCCTGAAGTACAATGCTGTCAGTGATAGGATAATATCCATATGCCTACAAGGAAGACCCGTTAATACTATGATAATTCAAATTTACACACCAACCAAAGCCAAAGCCAAAGATGAAGAAATTGAAGGTTTTTATCCACTTCTTCAATCTGAAATTGACTGAACATGCTATTAATTATCATTGGTGACTGGAATGCAAAAGGTGGTAACAAAGAAGAATTACCAGTAGTTGGAAAATTTGGCCTTGGTGACAGAAATAATGGTGGAATTTTGCAAAATCAATGACTTATTCATTGCAAATACCTTTTTTCAATAACACAAACAGTGACTATACACATGGACATCACCAGATGGAGTACACAGGAATCAGAATGACTACATCTGTGGTGAGAGGTGATGATGGAAAAGCTTTAGCCAAAACAAAGCCAGGAGCTTATTGTGAAAGAGACCATCAACTGCTCGTGTACAAATTCAACTTGAAGTTGAAGACAACTGAAACAATTCCACAAAAGCCACAATATGACCTTGAATATATCCCTCCTGAATTTAGAGACCTTCTAAAGAATAGATTTAACACATTGAACACCAATGACCAAAAATAAGAAGAATTATGGGATGAAATCAAGAACATCATCCATAAAGAAAGCAAGAGGTCATTAAAAAGCAAGAAAGGAAGCAAGAAACAAAATGGATGCCAAGCAACTGTAAAATTTGCCCTGAGTGGAGATTAGCTAAAGCAAATAGAAGAAGTGACAAGATAAAAGAGCTAAACAGAAGGTTTCAAAGAGCAGCTCGAGCAAAGTCAACTACTATAATGAAATGTGCAAAGACCTGGAGTTAGAAAACCAAAACGGAAGAACACACTCAGCATTTCTCAAACTGAACGAACTAAGGAAAAAATTTTAAACTTGAGTTGCAATATTGCAAGATTCTATGGGCAAAATGGAGCTCTGGTGGCATAATGCCTAAGGCATTTGACTGCTTAACCAGAAGGCTGGAGGTTCAAACCCACGGGCCACTCCTCGGAAGGAAGTTTGGGCAATCTACTTCCATAGTGATACTGCCTCGGAAAGCCAAGGAGGGGTTGCTATGAGTCGGATCCAATTTGATGGCAGTGAATTTGGGTTTTGGTTTTATGGGCAAAATATTGAATGATGCAGGAAGCATCAAAAGAAGATGGAAGGAATACATAGAGTCACTGTACCAAAAAGAACTGGTCCATCTTTATCCATTTCAGGAAGAAGTTGAATCTGCATTGAAGGAATTGGTGAAGAACAAGGCACCAGGAATTGACAGAATACCCACTGAGATGATTCAACCAATGGATGCCCTGCTGGGGGCACTCACTCGGCTATGCCAAAAGATTTGGAAGACAGATACCTGACCAATTGACTGGAAGAGATCCATATTTGTGCTCCTTCCAAAGAAAGGTGATCTCACAGAATATGGAAATTACTGAACAATATCATTAGTATCACAGGTAAGTAACATCTTACTGAAGATAATTCAACAATGGTTGCACCAGAATATTAACAGAGAACTTCCAGAAATGCAAGCTGGATTCAGAAGAGGATGTGGAAGAAGAGATATCATTGCTGATGTCGGATGGATCTTGGCTCAAAGGAAAGAATACCAGAAAGATATTTACCTGTGTTTTATTGACTATGCAAAAGCTTTTGAGTGTGGATGATAACAAATTATGTGCAACATTGAGAAGAATGGGAATTCCAGAACTTAACTGTACTCATGAGGAACCTATACATAGACCAAAAGACTGTCATTCAAATGGAACAAGGGGAAACTGCATGGTTTACAATCAAAAAGGGAGTGTGTCAGGCTTGTATACTTTTATCATAATTATTTAATCTATATGCTGAGCAAATAATCTGAGAACCCGGACTATATGAAGAGGAACGTGGCATCAGGATTGTAGGAAGAATCATTAACAACGTGTGATATACTGATGACACAACTTTGCTTGCTAAAAGTGAGGATGACTTAAAGAATTTACAGATGAAGATTAAAGAATACAGTCTGCAATATGGATTACATCTCAATATAAAGAAAACAAAAATCCTCACAACTGGACTTATAAGCACCATCACGATAAATGGAGAAAAGATTGAAGTTGTCAAAGACTTCATATTGTTTGGTTCTACAATCAATGCCAATGGAAGCAGAAGTCAGGACATTAGACGACGTATGACGCTGGGCAAGTTGGCTGCAAGGGACCTCTTTCATGTGCTGAGGAACAAGGATGTCTCCTTGAGGACTAATGAGCACCTGAAACAAGCTAGGATATTTTCAATCTCCTCATATGCATGTGAGAGCTGGAAAATGAATAAGGAAGACCAAAGAAGAGTTGATGCTTTTGAGTTTTGGTGCTGGCAAAGAATCCTGAGAGTACCATGGACTGCTAAAAGATCCAACAAATCTGTTCTGGAGGAAGTACAGCTGGAATGCTCCTTAGAGGCAAGAACGGCCAGACTTTGTCTAACCTACTTTGGTTGTGTTGTCAGAAGTAACCATTCCCTGGGGAACGATGTCATGCTTGGTAAGGTGGACAGTCACTGAAGTGTTTGTTCTGCTGTGCATAGGGTCGCTATGAGTTGGAGACAACTTGATGACACCTAATAAAACAAGAACTATCCTATGTATCTGTGTAAAACTACATATGTGTGTGTATGTCTCTGTGTGTGTGTGGTCATATAGTGCTTAAGGTATTTGACTGCTAACCAGAAGTCTGGCAGTTCAAGCCCACCAGCCACTCCTCAAAAGGAATATTGGGCAATCTACTTCCATAGAGATACTGCCTCAGAAACCCAAGGAGGGGTTGCTATGAGTCAGGTCTGACTCGACGGCACATAATAACAACAACAAATATATATATAGATATATATACACACACATACATTTAGATAAAGTGAAATATAGGACAACAGATGTAGAAATACTATATCAAAATTTCCTCTCATATAGTTTTCAATTTTTAGTAAATAATATATATTTTCAGGGAGCTCTGGTGGTGCAGTGCCTAAGGCATTTGACTGCCTACCAGAAGGTTGGTGGTACAAACCTACCAGCCTTGGAAGGAAGATGTGGTAATCTACTTCCATAAAGATTCACAACCTTATAAACCCAATGGAGGTCTCTGTGAGTCAGAATGGATGTGATGGCAGTGAGTGTTTTTTTGTTTTTTGCTTTGTTTTTTTAATGATGTTGAGGATCTTTTAATGTGCTTCTTGGTCATTTGTATATCTTCCTGGGAAAATTGTGTATTCAAGTCTTTGCCCACATTTTAATTGGCCAGTAGCTGAGTTGGAAATTTTTTTATGTTTTCTGGATACTTGCCCCTTATCAGATATATGATTTGAAAGATATATTTTCTCTTGTTCTATAATTGTTATTTAATATTGATTATTCCTTTTGATACAAAAAAATCTTTAATTTTATTGAATTCCAATTTATTTATTCTTTTGTTGCTTGTGCTTTTGACATTGTATCTAAGAATCCATTGTCAAATCCAAGGTGATTATGATTTACCTTTGTTTTCTTACAAGAGTTTTATAGATGACAAAGGATTGGGCAATGTTTCATTATGTTGTACATGGGGTTTCCATGAGTAGAATACAATTTGAGGGCAACTGACAACAGCAAGCTATTCAGTGGTATATACCCTCATCAGAAAGTAGAGTGTTCATGTGAAAATATTTGTAACCCAAAATTGTGCAAATTGAAGAAGTAATTGCCATTAATTTATATGGCAAAAAATTTTGAGCATACCCAGACCCAAAAAATAATCTACCAAATTATACCAAATAATATAGAAAACCTAAAATAACACTACCATAGGAAAAACTAGAGAAATGCACAGGGGAAACAAAGGATAGAATATCACCATGCATGGTGCGTTTTTACATCACCAAGCATTTGACTAGATGTTCTGAATCATTCAATTAGGTCAGAGAAGTTTGAAAAGAGAATTTTGTTGAAGGAAACTGTGGTGAATGCTAATCATGACAACTTCATGAGTACTTTTAGGCTTTTCTGATGACTTAGAACACATCTTACTTATGAATACTAAACCAAAAACCAAACACACTGCCATTGAGTCAATTCTGACACAGTGAACCCATTGCATTTCCAAGGTAATAAATCTTTACAGAAGTATATGACCCCATCTTCCTTCAACGGACTGGCTGGTGGGTTTGAACTTTCAACCTTCTGGTTAGCAGCCAAATGCCTTAGGCACTGTGTCACCAGAGCTGAATACACAAAATAAATCAAGATAAAACACAGATGCTCAAATACAAATTTCAAAGTTATGGTCGCTGATGTTGAAATGTTCCTGGGGAAGGATCATGGTGACATCACTCTCCCTGTGTGGTGTTCTCTCTTCTTGGAGTTCACACTGCCTCTTTAATGGCTAGCTGTAAACAAACATTGAATACTAGTTTTGCTTTTCACCTTTCTCATAAAAGTAAATCCTCTTTGGATTTCTTTCGGTTAGCAAAAACAGTTACTAATATAAGTCTTTCATAAAAGTGAAGTTACACAAAGTGAACTTACAAAGTGGGGTGGTGGTGCCTGTACTTAGTAAAATTTGTATCACAGCTTTGGTAGAATCTTCTTATATATATCTATATA
>NW_006921663.1:5681689-5683260 GCF_000298275.1 Orycteropus afer afer
ACAGTCTGCAGTATGGATTACATCTCAATAAAAAGAAGACAAAAATCCTCACAACTGGACCAATAAGCTGCATCATGATAAATGGGGAAATGATTGAGGTTGTCAAAGAATTCACGTTGCTTGGTTCTACAATTGAGGCCAATGGAAGCAGCAGTTAGGGCATTAGATGACATGTAGCATTGGGCAGGTCAGCTGAGAAGGAATTCTTTGAAGTTCTGAGGAGCAAGGATGTCTCCTTGAGGACTAAGGTGTGTCTGACACAAGACATGATATTTCCATTGGCCTTGTATGCATGTGAGAGCTGGACAATGAATAAGGAAGACTGAAGAAGAGTTGATCTTTTGAATTCTGGTGCTGGCAAAGAATGCTGAAGGGTACCATGGACTGCCAAAAGAACTAAGAGATCTGTGCTGGAGGAAGTGCAGCCGAGATGCTCCTTAGAAGTGAGGATGGCCAGACTTCTCACCTACTTTGGTCATGTTGTCAGAAGGGACCATTCCCTGGAGAAGGATGTCATGCTTGGTAAGGTGGAAGGTCCATGAAGGAGGGGAAGGCCTTCGATGAGATAGATTGACACGGTAGCTGTGACAATGGGCTCAAGTATAGCAAGGATCGTGGAGCTGGCTGGGATCGGGCTGTGTTTTGTTCTGCTGTGCATGGGGTCACCGTGAGTTGGAAACGACTTGACGGCACCCAACAACAACAACAGACTACTCAAGTTGAAGAAATCTGTGTATTCTTTTCCCCTTATCTAAGTTACCTCCTTCTACGTCTCTGTTAGCTGTATTATGATTTGTATTTGTTTATATTGTTGCCAATCGAGTTCTGAAATAATAACTAGACAGTCAGTTGCTGTTCAGAGAGAAATTTAATTAGAGGATAGTAACCTTGCAAGGTGAAAAGACACAGGGCCAGAGGCAAAGCCAAGTGTGTCTCTCTGAGCCTTGCAGACTAAGGGTTTTTATGATTGTGGGGCTGTGGTGCCTGTGATTTCAAATTCTTATGCAAGCAAATGACTCATAAAGACCCAAACACTTTCATAACTCAAGGAAGTGAAACAAGACCGTGGGACAATTACATTCTTCTTGTGATCAGCCTCAGCTTCCTCCAGGCTAGGCAAGTGAGTGGAGTCTATATTCTCCAAGATGGATGGATCCATTGTTTTAGGTAGGACATACAAACTCGAAAACTGGTTACTGAGGTTCCGGGAAGACAGCAGACTAGGCAGAAAGACTGCACAGACCCTCTTCAACAAAGAAAAGGGAAACCAATTAACATAGACACAGAAGATAATCTTGGACCCCTGAACTTTGAAGGGAAGGATATATAAGTGGACTAAACCCCAACTAGCAGAAGAATTTGAGTGAAAATATCAAAAAAGGAGACATACGGAGCTGCGGTCTGGCAGCGATCATGAGTGATCCTGATGGCACAGACAGCTTGGAGATCCCCGAGTGGTGGTAGGACCTAAGAATTAACCTAAAAGTCACCCTGCTAGCCAGGAACTGCACGGAGGACTGTGCACGGTGGCTGGGGAACAAATAGAGAAGGTGAAGAGAAAGGTAGGCTGA
>NW_006921663.1:5687311-5687831 GCF_000298275.1 Orycteropus afer afer
TGGTACCATCTTGCTCCAGCACTAGTATCAAAGTTCAACAAGACAGAAAATAACAAATGCTGGTGAGGTTGTGGAGAGATTGGGACTCTCATACAACTGCTGGTGGGACTGTAAAATGGTACAACCATTGTGGAAAGCAGTAAGGTGATTCCCTCAAAAGCTGGAATTAGAAATACCATTTGACCCAGCCATTCCACTACTAGGTATATACCCTAAAAAAGTGAGAGCCATGACAAGAACAGATATATACACGCCCATGTTCATTGCAGCACTATTTACAATACCCCAAAGATGGAAACAACCTAGATGTCCATCAACTGAGGAAGGGATAACCAAACTATGGTACATACACACAATGGAATACTATGCAACGTTAAAGAATAATGGAGAATCTGCAAAACACCTCATAACGTGGATGAACTTGAAGGACATTATGCTGAGTGAAATAAGTCAATCACAAAAGGACAAATATTGTATCAGTCCGTTATTGTAAAAGTTAAGGAAAGGTTTATCTATAGAA
>NW_006921663.1:5688877-5698869 GCF_000298275.1 Orycteropus afer afer
GAAGGGCTGCTTATGCACAGGGAGACAGCTCAGGGGGCAAGAGTGTATGGTGGGATGGACACTGGGAAGAGGTAACTATGGGGAGGAAGTGCGAGGGGAGCTGTTGCATTGTGGTAAACTGTGGTCAATGACATGAGAGAAAGTGTAGGTGAACAGCTGTGTGGAAAGTGAATTGAATTTGCTCTGTAAATCTTCACCCAAATCACAGTAAAAAAAAAGAAAAGAAAACTGGTTACTGCTTACTACAGGCAGTGGGCTGTAAAACATCTTAAAAATAGCTTTATGATTATTAGGAAGTGCCTTCCATGTTATGTCTCCTTGTAGTCCTATGATTTTCCGAATTCAGTCATTCTGTGTATGAGTTATTCCTATCCTGGTCTATGTGGTTAGTCTATGTGATTAGTCTATGTGGAAACAAGTTATAACTAATATCATACAATTAGTACAACAAATGCAACCACTGCCGTGGAGTTGGATCCAACTCATAGGGTTTCCAAGGTGGTATCACTATGGAAGTAGATTGCCCAACCTTCTTTCCGGGGAGTGGCTGGTGGGTTTGAACTGTCAGACTTAGGGTTAGCAGTCAAATGCCTTAGGCACTACATCACCAGAGCTCCCACAATTAGTATTAGTAAGAGAAATTGGGCAAAGTTACTATAAAGTGTAAAATAAATGTTCTTCTCCCAATAAACGTTCCCCCAAGCTACTATCTTCACTACTACACTACTCTTTAAGTTTTGTGTTCTTCTCTGTGATCATTATTGTTTATAGCCTTTGTAAATGTTTTATATATTAATTACTCATCACTAACTTTAACTGAAATTTTCTCCATGCTCAATTTAGTTGGCTACAATACAGTTGGTTCCTTCTGAAGGAAGTAATGTGTACTTTACTCTCTGAACTTTTCTTATTTGATAATAGCTGTTTCTTGTGTACTCTGAATTTGAGATAGTGTCACAGTTTTGGTTTAAAATGTTGGGATTGTACTTTCTGATATGGCAGTGAGAACACCACAGATTTTGCTTCACAGTTTTTTAGCATTGCATATTGTTGTTGATGAGTTTGAAATAAGCATGATTTTTTTTTGTCCCTTTTATAGGTGTTTTGATCTTTTACCTAAATACCTTTGTAGTATTTTTGTTGTTGTCAATTGAAGTTGAGTAACTTCTTCAGGCTTGACCCTGTATTGATAATCTTTCTCACTCCCCCTTGGGATAGTGTGGGATTTTTAAGGTGCTTTTAAAGATCATCTTTATTTAAATAGCATAAACTTGTTTTTTTCCATGTTTATTCATTCTGTTCTCTACAGACATTGATTCTTTACATGTTCTTTCTATACCTTTTATTACCTTTCTATTACTTTTTATGTTTTAATCATATGTAACATTATTTTGTATAAGTTCAAATATTTATTCAATGGCCTTTTTTGTCTTGAAATTTAATTTTCATGAAGGCAATATTTTCTTTCTTTCAATTTTTTTCTGAAATCATTTTGCTCATTTTCATTTCTGTATGTTATACTATCATTGGTTCTTTGATCAAGTATATCAGAGACAGACCATGATTTAAATCATTTCTTGTTTCCCTTGTTGAGTTTTAATTTGGTATTATTTGGTACAATTCATTTGTCTTTCGATAACGTTCCATTTTTTATGCCCCCTCCCTTTTTTTGGAGCATCTTGGCACAGATGCTTTGCTCGGTCCTTCCTGGGTCTCACTCATCGCCTACTGGAGGCTCCTCTACGAGGACCAGCTATTTGTGGGGGTGTTTTTAATGGAGGTGAAAGGTTACTGAGCCAAAGTAGCCCAGTTTGAAACTTTTCCTCTGTTGCTTCCAGATTACTCTGTCCTTGAAGAAGCAAGTAGTTTCCACGATTCTCAGTTTTCCTTCACAGACTCATTGTTTGATATCATGGCATTTTCATTATCTCAGCTTTACAAATGTTCGAAAACTTTTGGGCTGCCTACTCCCTCTTCCCACCAAACATAAAAAGAAACAAAGTTTATTTTCTTTCTGCTTCCTGACTGCATGATTCTTACAAGAACACATGTCTGGGAATATTGTTTCCCACCCCGTTTTCTCCTGATACAGTTTGAAATAATCGTGGTTCAGGGATAGCTTGTTGCTCCAAACTACAAATTTCAGGCAAGGACACCCTGGAAAGATGGCTCAGGAAGTGACACCAAATTTATAACTCCCTGTGCTCTAATGTACATATGCAGAGACCATTTTCTCTACTGGCTCACTTTTTCTTTTCCAGTATTTCTTCTGTTGACATCCTTGCTCCACGACAAGGATAGTGTTTTCTTGTTTGTTTTGTTTTCACTTGATCAAATAATTTTCTTTTATATTTCTCATTTTTTATCGTTGGAGAATGGGATTTAAGATAAGAGTGAGCATAGTGACCTTTGCCCTCTTCTAATGGTAACTAAAACATCTTTTAGACTTTTATGTAAATGTCTTATCAATATACTCAGGACACTGGGTAATTAAAAGGTAAAATAACCTTGATGTGTCAAAGTAATGGCTGCATGTACTAATGTATTTATAATTCTAGTCCTTTCTAAATCCTCCAGTCTTATGTCTCATTGATGAATGACATCACATATTATATTTGTTGTGTTGTTGTTATGTGCGGTGGAGTCGGACCCAACTCATAGCGACGCCTCCTTGGATTTCTGAGGCAGTATCGCTACGGAAGTAGATTGCCCCATCTTCCTTCCGAGGAGTGGTTGATGGGTTTGAACCGCCAGCCTTCTGGTTAGCAGTCAAGTGCCTTAAGCACTATGCTACCAGAGCTCCCACATATTATGTTTAGGGTAAAATATATCACTATACAGGATTCACTAAATTCTGTATAAATTAACTTATGTTAATAAATTATCCAAGAAAAGTAGTAAATAACTCATCCCGACATCCATTATACAACTGCAAAAAATTGTACATGGATGATACGAAGGGTAAAATATACCAGACTTTGATAATGTTCTTATTCAAAAGGTTTTGCATTTCTGATGACATTGTCTGGGTCTCTCAGAACTAATTATTAAATTTAAAGATAGTATGCATCAAACCAAAACATGATCTCAAAACACATTCTTTTTTCCAGGGTAGTATAATATTTTCAGGTATATTTTAATCCAATTTATTTCCAACGCTGACTGATGCAGAATTCAGGCACTTGAAGAGTGACTTTATTTTATTTTACTTAACTTTTTATTGTAATATGGGTGAAAGCATAAAGAACAAATTTGTTTTCCATTCAGCAGTCCATATACATTTTGTTTTGTGACACTGATTGCAATCCCCACAATGTAACAGCTCTCATCTCACTTCCACACTGTGGTTACCTTCTCCCAGTTTCCTTCTTTCCTATGCATTCCTGCCTTCTGAGTTTTCTCTCTGAACAAATGCTGCCCTTTGTATCTCTCACAGTTGATTACTCTAAGGAGGTGCACCTTCCTGGTGTAAATATTCTTCTCATAGGCCTATTTTCTGGCTGAAAGTTAACACATGAGAATGAGTTCAGATTGGGGTCTGAAGGGTATCTTGATTGTATCACCAGGCCCTATCAGACCAGAAAGTCTGGTCTTTCTTTACGATTTTGAGTTTTTTCCACTCTATCCAGCCTCTCCAATTTTGTTTCCTTTCTGAGTGGTTGGCAGTGGTAGCCAGACAACATCTAGTTCTTTTGGTCTCGAGGTCTTGTAGGCTGAAGTTCAATTGCTCCACTAGTCCCTTGGACTTAATGTTTCCATGTGTCTTTTATTTTCTTCACTGTCCTTTGCTCTAAATGAGGAAAGTCCAATAAATGTATCTTAGATGGCTGATCACAAGCTTTTTGAACATTGTTTTTGTGTACTGTGTTAGGACAATTGAACTTGATGTCCCCCAGGACCATGGTCCCAAGCCCGCAGGTCCAGGGAATCTTTCCTTCAAAGTGTTTGGTTGTAGCTATGAAGTTATCACAATTTTGCCCTCTACTAGCTTCAATGTATATGTGAACATTTTATTGTACTTTCATATACATGTGTAGAAATATTGTCTGCCAGACTTATACATGGACATGGGTATACTCCTATTTACATACCCATACCTGAGCATCTTGCATGTCTACTTATGCATCCATTCATATATTAATTTTTATTATTGCTGAAAATACAGAATTGTATATGTAATCATATTTACCTTTGTTGTCTGTACCTCTTGCACCTCTCTGCTCATCTTTCTTTTTCTTAGTGATATTGTGCTGGTCACCTGCTTCTGCTGTAATGCCTTTCCCTTCACCCAAATCAAAATTTGTTTCTTACAGAACTAGCAATTTTTCTCCCCTCTCCTCCTATCCCTGGTAACCAACTAAGAAATTTTTCTTCCATCTGTAAATATTTCCTTGAATTTTTATAATTATGGACTCATATAATATTTGCCCTTATGTGACTGACTTATTTCACTCAGCTAAATGTCCTCCAACTTCATCAATGTGAAGATGTGTTTTGAGGATTCTTCATTATTCTTTAATCTTGCATAGTATTTGATTGTGTATGTACCATAGTTTGATTATCCATTCATCCACTGATGGGCACTTAAGTTGTTTTTATCCCTTTCCATTGTGAACAGTGCTGTGATAAACTTGGGTGTGCATATATCTATTTGTGTCTGGGCTCTCATTTCTTTAGGATACATACATAGTAGTGGGATTGCTAGATCAAATGATATTTCTATTTTCAACTTTTTAAGGAAAAACCATACTGTTTTTCACAGTGGTTGTAACATTTTATTATCCCACCAGCAGTGCATGAGAGTTACAATCTCTCCACACTTTTGGCAGCATTTGCTGTTTTCTGTATTGTTGAACTTTGCTATTAGTGCTGGGGTGAGAAGATATCTCATTATTCTTTTAAATTGCATCTCTCTAAAGGCTAATGATTGTGAGTATTTCTTCATGTGTTTGTGGGCCAGTTGAATATGTTCTTTAGTGAAGTTCTGTTCATGTCTGACGAATTTTTAATTATTTTCTGTCTTTTTGATGTTGAGGTGTTGAAATGTTCTATGTATTATAGAAATGAGTCCCTTGACAGGTATGTCATTGCCAAATATTTTTTCACAATCCGTAGGTATTCATTTTCCTTTTTTGGAGAAATGTTTTGATGTACCTAAGAATTTAGTTTTGGAAGACCTCTGTCATCTAGTTTATCTTCTGCTGTTTTTGCATTTTAGGTTATATTTGATAGTGTGTTTATGCCGTAAGTTACGGCTCTAAGTTTGGTCCTATTTTTTCTTTGATGATGTTTGTTATTTTATGTTTTACATTTAGCTCTTTGATCCATGATGAGTTAGTTTTTTATATGATGAAAAGTATTAATTTTTTTTTTCATTTTTCTGCAAATGGACATCCAGTTCTGCCAGCAGCATTTGTGGAAGAGACTATCTCTTCCCCAATTTAATGAATTTCAGCCCTTTGTCAAAGATCAACTTTCCATAGGTGTATAGATTTATTTCTGGGTTCACAATTCTGTTCCACTATTCTTTGTGTCCGTTGTACCGCTATCTGGCTGTTTTCACTACCATGGCTATATAGCAGGTTTTGAAGTTAAGGACTCTGAGAACTACTACTTTGTTTTTATTTTTTAGTGACGCTTTCTTTATTCAAGGTCTCTTTCCTTTCCATATAAAATTAGGAGCTCTGGTGACATAGTGCCTAAGGCATTTGACTGCTAACCATAAGGCTGGCAGTTCAACCCAGCAGCCACTCCTGGGAAGGAAGGTTGGGCAGTCTACTTCTGTAGAGATACAGCCTCAGAAAGCTAAGAAGGGGTTGCTTTTTCTTTTTCAGTAATGCTTTGTTTATTTAAGTTCTCTTTCCTTTCTGTATAAAATTAGTGATTCTTATTTCCATGTCCTTAAACAATGTTGATAGAATCTGGATCAGTATTGCATTGAATCTACAGATTGCTTTGTGTTATATTGCAATTTTCGCAATGTTCAGTCATCCTATTCGTGAGCATTCCTTTATTTATGTAGGTCTCTTATAGTTTTTCGTACTATTGTTTACTTTGTATAGGTCTTTTATGTCCTGGTAAGAGTTATTCCTAAGTATTACATCTTTATAGTAGCTATGATAAATAGTATTGCTTTCCTTATTTCCTTTACAGAGATCTCTTTGTTGATGAGAACAGTTCAACTGATTTTTGTATGTTAATCTTGTATCCTGCCATTTTGCTGAATCTTTCAATTAGTGTCAGCAGTTTTCTTGCTGAGCCTCTTGCATTTTCAGTGTATAGCATCATGTAATCTGCAAATAGAGATAATTGTCTTCTTTGTTGCCTATTTGGATGCCTTTTATTTCTTTTTCTTGCCTTATTGGCTTGGCTAAGACTTCCAATACAATGTTGAATAGAAGTGATAAAAGCATCCTTGCATGGTTCCCATCCATAAGGGGAATTCTCTGAGTCTCTCTATTGAGAATAATGTTGGCTGCTGGTTTTGCGTATAAGACTTTTACTGTGATGGGAATTTCCCTTCCATTCCTATTTTGATGAGAATTTTTATCAGGAAAGGGCTTTGGATTTTATCAAATGCTTTTCTGCATTGTTTTATGTGATCATGTGGTTCTTTTACTTTGTTTTATTTATGTGAAGAAGTACTTTGATAGTTTTTCTAATATTGAGCCATCCTAGCATACCTCGTGTGAATCCTACTTCGTCATGATATATTATTTTGGATTCTATTAACTAGGATTTTGTTGAAGATTTTTGCATCCATAATCATAAGGAATACTGGTCTGTAATTTTCCTTTTTGTTGCTGTCTTTGCCTGGTTTTGGTAGTTAAGAATATTCTATCCTTTTCTATGTTCTGGAATAGCTTGAGTAAGGGTGGTGTCAATTTTTCTCTGAATATTTAGTAGAATTGTCCAGTGTAGCTCTCTGGGCCAGGTAGATTTTTTTGTTGGTAGGGAGCTCTGGTGGTGTAGAGCCTAAGGCATTTTACTGCTAACCAGAAGGGTAGCAGTTCAAATCCAAGAGCCACTCCTCAGAAGAAGATTGGTCATTCTACTTCCATAGTGATATAGCCTTGGAAACCCAAGGAGGGGGCACTATGAATCGGATCTTACTTGATGGCAGTGAGTTTGGTTTTCAGTTTATGACCTGTTCAATTTCTTCTTTTAATATGGATGGATCTATTTGAATTTTCTACCTTAGTCGGTGTTACTTTATGTAGGTTGCATATTTCTAGAAATGTGTGTATTTCTTCTAGATTTTGAAATTTATTGGAGTACAATTCTTCATAGTATTCTGTTATCCTTTTTATTTCAATTAGTTCTATTGTAATGCCACCTGTTTCATTTCTTTTTCTTCTTACTTGCATTTTCTCTTTTATGCCTTAATTTCATTTTCCTGTTGTTTGTCAATTTTGTTAATCTTTTCAAACAGCCAGCTTCTAGTCTGGTTGATTTTTTATTTTAATTATTTATGCAATAATATTTATTATTGCCTTTCTTCTGGAGACTGTAGGCTGCTTTTGTTGCAGTTTTTGTAATTGATGCAGTTTTGGGGTTAAGTTATTGATCTAATTCCTTTTCTTTTTCGGCATGTGAATCTGAGTTTCACTTTTGCTGTATCCCAAAGGTTTTGGTACGTTGTGTTTTCATTCACATTTGGTTCTAGGATTTTTTTTTTTTTTCATGTTTTATTTCTTCTGTTACTTAGTAGTTTTTGAACACAATGTTGTTAATTTCCCATGTATTTGAATTGTTTTTCCTGATCTTCCTATCATTGATTTCTGATTTTGTAGCACTATGATCCAAGAAGATGATTTGTATTATTTTGATGTTTTTAAATTAATTGAGGCTTGTTTGGTGGGCTAACATATTGTATGTTCTGGAGAATGATCCATGTGGACTAGAAATGCACGTGTGTTGCATTTTTGTTGTGTGGAATGTTCTATAAATGTCTATAACTGCAAGTTGGTCAATGTGCTGTTGAGAATTGCATCTTCATTGAGTTTCTTTCTAGTTATTCTGTTCTTCATCAAAAGTGTGTTAAGGTCTCTTACTTGTTTGTTTCTCCTGCAAATTCAATTAATGTTTGCTTTATGTATTTTGGAGCTTATTCATTGGGTGTATAGATATTTATTATGGTTGGTTATGTGCTTTGGTAAATTGGCCCTTTTATGATTATGTAATGTCCTTCCTTGTCCCTTATGCTGGTTTTCACCTTGAAGTCTATGTTATCATAAATTAATATTGCCATGCCTTATTTTGTGTTGCCATTAGCTTGATTTTTTTTCCATCCCTTGATTTTTTATTTATTTTTATCTTTTTGCCTAATGTGAGCCTTTTGTAGGTATCATATTGATCTATCTTGTTTTCTTATCCAGTCTGCTACTCTCTTTCTCTTGACTGGTGCATTTTATCCATTCATATTCGATGTAATCGATGATAGGTATGAATTGATTGCTGTCATTTTTTGTGTATTATTTATTGTGGTGTTGATGGTTTCATTGTTCAATATGAATGAACAATGAAACAATATGATGGTTTCAATATTTTTGTGTGCTGAGTTCATTTTGTTGTTGGCTTTTCTTTCCTTTTTCTTCATTGTTGTTGATTTTGTGTTGGTTAAGCCCTTGTCATTTTCTTCTTTCTTCTTTTAGTTAGAAGGCTTATTAATTTTCTTCGTGATTTACCAATAGTAAATGCTTATCTTCCTAAGTTTAGAACAGTCTGTTCTATATTGATTGTCCTGACTGTCTCATCATTTGGAACTGTTTTAATTATACCATTTATTTCTTCTATTTGCTTTGTAGTTGTAATTTCCAGACTGATGCCTCTGGTTTTCTAGTTCCCATTTTTTAACCCCCCCCCCCTTTTTTTTGGTCAGGATTCTTTTTCTGGGTTGGTTTCTGGGTGTTGTTGTCATATGTACTAACCTTAAGTTATTGCCTTCCATTGTTGTTTTTCTGTCCAAAGGACTTCCCTTAGCATTTCTTGTTAAGTTGTTCTGTTTTTCAGAAATTCCCTTAGTTTATGTTTGTCCTAATTTTATCGTAATATTTGAGAAACAGTTTTGCAGATATGTAGTTCTTGGTTGGCATTTTTTTTTCCTTCAAGATTTTGTACATGTTTTCCTATTGCCTTCTTGCCTACATGGTTTCTGCTGAGATATAAGAGCTTTGTTTTATTGGTTTCCCTTTACAGGTAACATTTCATTTTTCCTGAAATGCTCTCAAGATTTTTTCTTAGTCTTTGGTTTTGGAAAGTTTGATTATGATATGCCTTGGTGACTTTCTCTTAGTGTCTATCCTGATGGTGTTCACTGAAATTCTTAAATGGATATCTTTTCATCATTCATGATATTAGGGAAATTTTCTGCTAGCAAGTCTTTGACAATTTCCTCTGTGGTTTCCTGTTTTGGTTTACACTTGTTCTGGAATTCCAATCAAATATATGTTATTTCTTTTGATCTCACCCCATATAACTCTTAAGTTTTCGTTGTTTTTCTTCATTCTCTTTTTCTGACATTTCCTCATAAAAGCTGGTGTCAAGCGATTTGTTGTCTAACTGACTAATGTGTTCCTCAGTCAATCTTATTCTACTCTTTTGCCCTTCCAATGTGTCATTTGTCTTCACAATTTTACTGTTAATCTTCTGGATTTCAAGTTGTTGTTTTTGTATGATTTCTAATTGTTCATTTATTTTGCCATTTTACTTTTGTATTATTTTCCTGAAATCTTCAAGGGTATTGGTAATATTTTCTTTGCTTTTGGTGATGGTTTTCTTGAGCTCTTGAAAGATTTAAATTTAAATTTAATTCCTTATCAGGTAGTTATAGTACCAGTTCTTCCTCAGGGAGATTTCCTAGTTTTTTATTTTGTTTATTACTTCCACTATTATGTTCTTGTTCTTTGTTAGAACTGAAGTTGTCTGTTGTCTTCAAGACATTTTGAGGTTGTTGCTTTTATTTTTGATTCTTTGTTGGTTTGTTTCATCCT
>NW_006921663.1:5699414-5711471 GCF_000298275.1 Orycteropus afer afer
GGAAACCCAAGGAGGGGTCGCTATGAGTCAGGGCTGACTCGACGGCACATAACAACAACAACAACAATGGATAAAAGAAGAAGATGAAGAGATTGAAATGAACAAATGAAACGAAGAAAATTGGAAAAAGGAAGAAAAAAAAATAAGAAAGACAAGGAAAAAGGTTAAAAAAAAAAAAGAAAACAAAGGAAAAGAAACTTTTGTAGTTATGGTCAGCCAGAAGCCTTGTCAACAGCTGGTTGTGGCACAATTCACTGATGCACCTGAGCATATATGCCTATGGAGGTGGAAGGTACCTGGCATGAGTTGGCAACTCTGAGAGGAAGCTGTAGAGGTATGCATCTTTTGTTCAGTATGAAAAAAAAATCTTCCAATGAAACAGAACCAAGGAAGGGTAAACTGCAGCCCCTACCTCTGTCAGCTTGCAGCATGTTGCTGTGGATGCTCGGGCTGCTGTGGGGGTAGCCAGGAATCTGGGTTTGTGGGGAGATAAGACTTCTCTAGACACTGGGGGCAGGTTGGTATGTTTGTTCGAGTAGAAAAGTGCACTTCTACAGTCTCTCCTCACTGCTGTTAAGTCTGGTGCACTTCTGAGTTTATGCAGCTGTTTATCCAGCTCTTGTCCAGATTCAGTCTAGTGAAAGGCCACCCTGAGTCTAGCTTCTCTAACTGCCCCAACACAGGTTTTTACCCTTGCATATGTCCTTGGTAGAAAAAATGACTAGTGTTTGGTAGGAATGAGCTATTTCATTTCCTTTCTCTAGCTTCCTTTTCATTCTGCAGCTGCCTGGCCACTGGAAGACTCATCCATTTCTCTGCACTTTCATCTCCCAGCTCACCATGTATTCTGCTCACCTGGATTTCCATCCTATCTGTCTATCTCTGTTACCATGTACATTCTGTGAAGTTGTTTTCTTCTTGTCCCAGTAGGATATCTCTGTGACTTAAAATGGCCACACTAAGTCAGGTACTGTCTTCTTTGTCTCCCTATTCATTGCCCTCTCTCTGTCTGCCTTTCCAACCAGCACTCAATCTAATTATTTATACTCTCTTTTGATGCTCAGAGTTCCAGAATCATTATTTATATCTATTTCTCTAATTTTTCTCAGGTCTTTGTTGTAGAGGGATTGGGAAGAGTATGTTAGCAGTATGACATCTTGTCTCTGCTCAGCCTTGAACAATGATATTAGGTGCTGTGAGAATACAATGGGTTTAACTGCTCTGTGAGCATTTGGGGCAAATATGTTGGGAGACGGTCTCTTTCTGTGCCATTTTTTAAGAAATGAAAGAGTGGACAATAGGAATCTAGAGACTCTCTTAGCTATTTCAGGAAGTAAATATTTATGATGTCACAGTTTCTTTGGGTGAGGAATCAGAGTGAGGTATATCTAGTGTCCCTGAATCAATGTCTTTCTCCAGATTTTAGTCATGCTGTTGACTGGGGCCATAGTCTTCTTAGAAGGCTATACAAAAGAGAGGGATCTCATTTACAAGCTCGCTCCAGTTGGCAGGCTTGGGTCCCTTGGACACTTGAAAGATACTTCATGACAAAGCAGCTTGTTTCCCTGAACAGTGAATGATCCCAAAGACAGTGTGAGAGAGCACTTAAGAAGAAAGCCTCAATCTTCTCTGTAACTGACCTCAGAAGAAAATATCATTTTTGCCACATTCTATTTTTTTGAAATGAATTAATAAGTTCATCCCATGTGTAAGGGAAATGTGTCATATAAAAGCTTGAATAACAATACTCAAGAGGTGAAATCATTGGGACTCATATTAAAGGCTCTCTAGCAAAATTCCTTTCTGAAAGAAAGTGAAAATGAATCCACAATCAACACCTATGTATATAGAAGTTAAGAAATTAAACAATTTCTAAAAGGAAGGAAAGAGTACTGACAATGCAGTTTGTTATGAATATTAATGAAATACAGAAATATGGCAGAGTAGGCATTTCATTATTGTTAGTATTATTCTTGCCTTCTTCACCTATATAATACAGGGGAATTTCCTGACCCATATAACTTCATGTAATGTTTCCCTTTCCTGCAAAAGTCTATTGAAGTTTGAACACCAGATTTCATTTTTCAAATTTATTATTATATTTATCATTCATATCATTTATGTGTTGTGCTGCCCAACTCTGTATATTTTGCAATAAACCAAAAAATGCTTACTGCCATAAGTCAGTTTTGACTCATAGAGATCCCCATTGGTCTTCCAAGGCACTAAATATTTGTGGAAATAGATGGCCCCATCTTCTTCTGCTGAGTGTCTGATGGGTTTGAATTGTCAACTTTCTGGTTAGTAGTCAAATGTCTTAGGCACTATGGCACCAGAGCCTCTTTTTTATTTTGAAATAGTTGGCAAAATTTCTGTACATTGTAGGTATCCAACATACATTTATTTAATTATATTGCATTTACTTCATACATAGAATTAAATGTTCACTCACCTTGATCAAGGTAAAGATCATATGCTAACTTACATTGTTATTCTATAAATAATAAATGGCAAATTTACACATTATGTATAGTCATTATCATGTAGTCTTGTCCTTCTGATTGAATAATTTTAGTTTGAACCTTGAAATTTATTCAGAATACATGAAATGTAATTTTCCAATCTATTGTGTAACAAAGAAAAACATTTCCATATGATATAAAATTAAGTGTAACTTTATGCAAAACATTTAAATTGTAGGCATGAATATTTTGACATGGACAAACTTGTTCGAACTTCTGTTACATTGAGTGAATTTTGTATTTAAATATAATAAATGTATGTACACTTATATTAGAGTAAACCTCATAATACAAAACTATAGAGAGAATCTGAGTACAAACAGATTTCTTTTTTTTTTAATAGAACACATCTTCAAACTTTTTAAGTTACTCATTAACACTGCACCACCAGAGCTCCTCCTGAGTTTCTCAGGACAGTCTAAGTCCATTTTAGCTGCCGTTCAGCATGATGATTATTGCTAGGATAATAGAGTTTTAAAAAGAGTCAACAGGGTAAGCATGTGAATACCAGAGCAAGAATGTTCTAAGACCAGTTAGAAAGTAATTCAAAGACCCTCAGACAAGGAGCATGATGAATATTCAAGAAACGGTAGGAAAGTCAATGTGCTTGGTACACACTGAGCAGTGTGTACAAGAAGATGAAAGTAGGAAGAGATGAGACTGGGGGACAAAAATCATCTGTACTTCAGCATCTCTTTCTGTACACTTCTAAATGAAATTCATTTGGAGGATGTGTAAGGAAGACACAGAGCTTCCTATTCCCCTTTTATTGTTTCTTGTATATTCATATCCTCAAAACAGGAGCTCAATAAATACTTAAAAATATAGTTCAATTGCTATAGCTCATAATGTTTGGAAAAATAAGGACAACACACATCTAAGAAGTAGTATAAACAATGATTATGCTTCATATGTGCTTGAGTTTTTAAATGTTATGTTAATTAAAATAAGTAATGCACAATTTCATTCTAAATTTATTTTTAGGTGATTATTTTCCTTTGATAAATACAGTTTATTTTGCATATTTATGTATACAGATAAACATCAATCCTAGATCTAGTGTAAAAAAAATACATGGTATAACTAATGCTGACCTATGGAAATATAGGCTTCACATTCCACCTTCAGGTTTACAATTCCAAAATGTCATTGTAACAGATCCTATTAGACAAAAGATGCACACATCTTAAAAAGAATAAACATTTACACAACAAAGATGTCATTGAAGTCTGTTTTTGTTGTTGTTGTTATGTGCCATCAAGTCGACCCTGAATCATAGCAACCCCTCCTTAGGTTTCGGAGGCAGTATCACTACAGAAGTAGGATTGCCCAACCTTCCTTCCAAGGAGTGGTTGGTGGGTTTGAACCGCCAGCCTTCTGGTTAGCAGTCAAGTGCCTTAGGCACTATGCTACCAGAGCTCTAGTAAGAGGAAGAAGTCAAGTTCATTAAGAATATATATATATATATATATATATATGGCATTAACACTAGGGAAGTATGCATATGTGACACGGATATATATATATTCATTCTTTTGCTTTAAACATACTGATCTCTTTATAATTGAACTTGATGGCCTTGTAAACAGTATATAGTTGTTTTGTTGTTATTATTTTTTTTATTCTAGATTTAAAATTTCTGTCTTTTCATTGAAGTATTGTGTTCATTAACATTTAATATTCATTGATATGTTAGATTTAAGTCTGACATCTTCCTATTTCTTTTTCTTTCATCTGATTTTTACTCTTTTGTTCCTCATTTTTTTCTTTTTCTTTCTTTGGATTAAGCAAATGATGTCATTTTCCACGTTATAATTTACTGTCATATTTTAAATATGCACATGTGTATAATATGGTTTGTTTTAAAGAGTATATTTTATAGAACTTAGGAGCTCTGGTAGCATAGTGGCTCAGGCACTTGACTGCTAACCAGAAGGCTGGCGGTTCAAACCCACCAGCCACTCCTCAGAAGGAAGATGGGGCAATCTACTTCCGTAGTGATACTGCCTAGGAAACCCAAGGAGGGGTCACTATGAGTCGGGGCCGACTCGACGGCACATAACAACAACAACAACATTTTATAGAACTTAAGAGTATATTACTATGAACATAGTATTTTGTATTTAATTACAGGTTTACTTTTTTGGGCATTTTTATTATTATTATTATTATTATAGTTTTAAGTATGCAGGAGGTATAATTTTCCTTCAGCCAGAAAGTCTTCTTTAACATCTCTTATAGTGTGGATCTTCAGGATATAATTTAGTTTGTCTAAAAATAGTTAACTTTATTTTAATTTTGAAGGGTACTTTTGTTGTTAATTGTCATCTAATCAACTCTAAGTCCTAGTGACCCTATACATACAGAAATGAACTGCTTCCTAGGGTTTTCAAGGCAGTGACCTTTCATAAGCAGATCACCAGACTGTTTTTCAAGGTGCCACCGAGTGGCTTTGAACTAGCAACCTTTTGGCTAATAATGGAGTACTTAACAATTTGTGCCACCCAAAGACTCCATTTTTGTAGAATATTTTACTGAATACATAATTCTAAACTGACTGACTTTAAATTTTTCTTTCTTTCTTTCTTTTTATCACTTTAAAGATGCTGTTCCTTAAAAGAATCCACAAGGGAAAAAGAGAGAGAGAGATGTTGGTCCCTTATCTTCTGGATTTCATTTCACCTGATTGAAAAGAAGTAATTATTATTATCATTGTTACCCCATACTTGAATTCTTTTCTTTTCTCTTATTTATTCTAAATATTTATCTTTTTTTTTAATTTTTTTTTTTACACTATCTGTGGTCTTGGGAAATTTCACTATTGTGTGCCTGATTATCATTTTCATTGAAGTTTTCACCTTGGGTTTACTGAATTGTTGTTTCTTTGTTTGGATCTGCATTTATTGACTTTGGAAAAAAATTGGCCAATGTTTTTCAATATTTTTTTCTGCTTTATTCTCTCTGGCTCTTTCTTATTTCTTCCTTACCATTCTTTTCTCTTTTATTTTGTTTTGTTTAGTGGAGAAGGAGCTCCATTTATAAGCATGGCCATTCATTAAATTTTAGGGTTTCAATTTCTCTCTTGAAGCACCTTAAATTTCACTCATTTCATTTATTTTATGTAAAATATTTAACATCGTAGTTGGTTTAAAATTGTTTTTTGATGAACAGCAAAATCTGGCTCATTTTTGGATCTGATTTTATTGACAGAGTTTTATCTTTAGTATTGGTCATATTTTCTGTTTCATGTCTTGCTTTTTTAATTTAATTTTAATTTTATATTGTGATTTGGGTGAAAGTATACATAGCAAATTCCTTCTCCATGCAGCAGACTATACACGTTTTATTTCATGATATTGATTGCAATCCCCTTAATATAAGAGCTTTCTTCCTACTTGCTCCCTGTGGTTACCTTTTTCCCATGTCCTTTTTTCCTATACATTCCTGCCCCCTGAGCTATCTCCCTGTGCATATACCACCCTTCTGATCTCCCATGATTAATTATTCTAAGGAGTATACCTACTTGTGGTAAATGTTTACATTATATCTATTGTTTGGCTGGAAGCTAGGGGAGTAAGTTCAACTCCAGACCTAAGGGTTATTAGGAGCCATAGTTTTGGGGGTTTCATCAGGCTCCATCAGACCAGAATGCTGGTCTTTTTGATTATTTTGAGTTTAGTTCCACAATTTTTTCCCACTTTCCAGGATCTCCTTCACTGATCCTTTTCCAAAGTGGTTGACAGTGCTAGCTGGGCACCATGTAGTTCTTGTCTCATGGTCATGTAGGCTGAGGTAATCATGACTCACTGGTCTCTTGGACTAATTGTTTCTATGTGTCTTTAGTTTTCTTCATTCTTCTCTGAACTATGAGAGAATAACTATTGCATCTAGATGGCTGCTTGTAAGCCTTCAAGACTCTGGCTGCTACTCAACAAAGTAGGATTAGTTTTTTTTTTTTTTTGGTGTGTAGTATGTTATACCAATTGAGTTTGATGTCCCTTGCAACCATGGTCCCTAGCCTACAGTTTCAAGAATTTGCTTCTTCAGAGTGGTTGGCTGTGGCTAAGAAATTATCAGTACTTTGTCCCCTATTAATTCTATTTATATTGACATTCTTACAGCACTTATAAATATGTATGTACAAGTATCATCTGCCAAACCTATATACGATCATGGGTATATTCTCTTCTGCCTACACATAACTGATCATTCAGCCTGTCTACCTATGTATCTATCCATAGATTAATGTTCATCATTACTGACAATAGAGTATTGTATATGTAAAAAGATTTATTTTTCCTGCCTGTAAATCTTGCACACCTTTCTGTGTTTTCTTTTTCCTTAGTGTTATTGTGTTGGTCACTCTCTTTTGATGTAATGCCTTTCCTTTCACCCAAGTCAATACTTGTCTCCTACCTACCTAGAAATTTTTCCTCCTCTCACCTCATATCTCTGGTAACCAACAAATAAATTTTCCTTCCATATATAAACATGTCCTTGACTTTTACAATAGTGGACAAATACTATATTTGCCCTTCTGTGTTTGACTTATTTCACTCAGCATAATGTCCTCCAACTTTATCTACATTATGAGGTGCTTCATGGATTCTACATTCTTCTTTACTGTTATACAATAGTCCATTGTGTGTCTATAGCATAGACTAGTTTATCCATTCCTCTGCTGATGGGCACTTAGCTTTTTACCACCTCTTTGCAGTTGTGAATAGTGCTGTCATGAACATTGGTATGCATATATCTATCCGTATGCTTCCTCTACTATTTTAAGATATATACTTGGTAATGGGATTACAGGATCAAATAGTATTCTTATTTCCAAATTTCTAAGGAAATGCTACATATTTTTCCACAGTGTTTGTATTATTCCACAGTCCCACAAGCAGTGTATGAGAGTCCCAATCTCTCCAAGTCCTCTCCAGCATTTGTTATTTTCTGCCCTGTTGAACTTTGCTATTAATGTGGGGGTGACAATGAAAGAGCCCAAAAATACATAAATCAAACTTTAACAGAATTGAAAAGACAAATAGATGACTCCACAGCCATAGTAGGAGATTTTCATACACCATTTTCAATCAAAAATAGAACAACTGGAAAAAACCTCAACAAAGACACAGAATAACTAAACAATACAATTCACCAACTTGACCTTATAGACATCTACACAGCACTTTAGCCAAAAGCAGCACAATATGCATTCTTTTCCAGTGGACATGGAACGTTCTTCAGAATAGACCATATGTTAGGCCACAAAGGAAGCCTTAATAAATTTGAATGCACTGAAATATTGCAAAGCATCCTCTCAGATCACAATGCTATAAACTTAGAAATCAACAATATGAAGACTAATGGAAAAAGAGCAAGCACATGGAAACTGAACAACAATCTCTTAGAAAATTATTGGATAACAAAAGAAATAAAATATGAAATTCAAAAATTCCTTGAATTAAATGAGAGTGAAAACAAAACATCTCCAAGTCTTTGGGACACAGCAAAAGCATTGATAAGAGGACAATTTATAGCAATAAATGCACACATCAAAAAAGAAGAAAGACCTAAAATCAACACCTTAAACCAGCATCTCCAACAATTAGAAAAACAGCAGCAAAAAAGCCTACAGTCACCAGAAGAAAGGAAGTAATAAATATTCAAGCAGAAATCAATGACACAGAAAATAGAAAAACAATACTAAAAAATCAACAAGGCTAGAAGATGGTTTTTTTTAAAAGATTAATAAAATTAACAAACCACTGGCAGATTTAACAAAGGAAAAGAGAGAGAGAATAAGAAATGAATTGGGTGCTGTCAAAACAGAATCAACAGAAAATAAAAGGATAATATCAAGATACCATGAAGAACTATACTCCAAAAAATTTGAAAATCTAGAAGAAATGGATAGATTTCTAGAAACATACTACTTACCTAAGCTAACACAGACCGAAGTGGAAAAGTTGAACAGATCTATAACAAAAGAAAAAATTGAACAGGTCATAAAAAAATTACTGACAAAAAAAAAAAAAAAAAAAAAATCCCTGACCCAGACAGTTTTACTGGAGAGTTCTACCAAACATTAAGAGAAGAACTGACACCAATCCTACTCAAACTATTCCAAAACATAGAAAAGGATGGAATTGTCCCAAATTTATTTTATGAAGCAAGCATAACCTTAATAAGAAAATCAGGCAAAGACATCACTCAAAAGGAAAACTACAGACCCATTTCCCTCATGAATATAGATGCAAAAGTCTTCAACAAAATACTAGCCAATAGACACCAACAATGTAACAAACAATTTATACATTATTACCAAGAGAGGTTCATACTAGATATGCAAGGATGGTTCAACATTAGAAAAACAATCAACATCATGCACCACATAAATAAAACAAAGGAAAAGAACCAGATGATCATATCAATTGATGCAGAAAAGGCATTTGATAAAACAAAGAAAACCCCTCAGCAAAATAAGAATAGAAGGGATATTGCTCAACATAATAAAGGTCATAGATGCAAAACCAACAGCCAACATTATTCTCAATGGAGAAAGACTGCAAACATTCCCCTTGTGAATGGGAACCAGAGAAGGGTGCCCTCTACCAGCACTTCTTTTCAACATTGTGTTGGAAGATCTAGCCAGGGCAATAAGGCAAGAAAGGCAAATAAAAAGCATCCATATCGGTAAGGAAGAAGTCAAAGTATCCCTATTTGCTGATGATATGATCCTATTCATAGAAAACCTAAGAGACTCAGCAAAAAAAAAAAAAAGCTACTGGAACTATTTGAGAGATTTAGCATAGTGGCAGGATAAAAGATCAACATACACAAATTAGTTGGATTTCTCTACACTGACAAAGAGATTGCTGAAAATGATATAAAGAAATCAATACCATTTTCAATAGCTACCAAAAAAATAAAATACTTGGGAATAAATATCACTAGGGACACAAAAATTCTGTACAAAGAAAACTACAAAAGACTACTTCAAAAAACCATAAGAGATCTACATAAATGGAAGAACATACTATGCTTGTGGATAGGAAGATTGAACATTGTGAAAATCTCAATACTATCCAAAGGAATATATACATTTAATGCAATCCCAATTGAGATCCCATCAACATTCTTGAAGGGTATGGAAAAACCAATTACTAACTTTATATGGAAAGGAAAGAGACATCAGATAAGCAAAGCACTATTGAAGAAGAACAAAGTAGGTCTCACATTCCCCATCTCAAAACCTACTGTACAACCACAGTAGTCAAAATAGTCTCATACTAGTACATCTACAGATACACAGACCAGTCGAACAGAATTGAGAGCCCAGAAATAGATCCATCCACCTATGGTCACCTGATCTTTGACAAAGGTCTGAAATCCATTAAATGGGAATAGATGGTCTCTTTAACAAATAGTGCAGGCAAAACTGGATATCCATTCACAGAAAAATGAAACAGGATCCAAACCTCACAACGTACATAATAACTAACTCCAGACAGATCAAAGACTTAAATATTAAACCTAAAACTATAAAGTTCCTCAAGACAAAAGTAGAGCCAAATTTAGGGACCCTTATTTATGACATAAATAGACTATCAAGCATAATCCAAAATGCACAAACAGCAGACGATAAACTAGATGAATGGGACCATCTAAAAGTTAAATTTTTATGTGCTTCCAAAGACTTCACCAAAAGAGCAAAAAAAAAAGGGAACCTACAGGTTGGGAAAAACTGTTTGGCAACAACATATCTGACAAGGGACTTATCTCTAAAATTTATAGAAAACTCCAACCTCTCAACAACAAAAAGACAATACTTTCACCTACTTATTCAATCTCTATGCTGAGCAATTGACCCAAGAAGCTGGACTATATGAAGAAGAACGTGGCTTCAGGATATTGGAGGAAGAATCATCATTAACAATCTGCAATATGCAAATGACATGGCTTTGGTTGTTGAAAGTCAGGATGACTTGAAGCACTTACTGATGAAGATAGAAGAATACAGTCTGAAGTATGGATTACACCTCAATATAAAGAAAACAAAAGTCCTCTCAACTGGACCAATAAGCAGCATCATGATAAACAGAAAAGATCGAAGGTGTCTAAGACTTCATATTACTTGGTTCTACAATCAATGCCAATGGAAGCAGCAGTCAAGATAGCAGATGATGTACAGCACTGGGCAAAAAGGCTGCAAAAGACCTCTTTCAAGTGCTGAAGAGCAAAGATATCTCCTGGAGGACTAAGTTGCACCTGACACAAGTCAAGACATTTTCAACCCCTCATATGCATGTGAGAGTTGGACAATTCATAAGGAAGACTGAAGAAGGGTCAATGCTTTTGAATTATGGTGCTGGCAAAGAATGCTCTGGTAGCGTAGTGCCTCAGGCACTTGACTGCTAACCAGAAGCCTGGCAGTTCAAACCCAACACCCATTCATCAGAAGGAAAGTTGGGCAATGTTACTTCCATAGTGATACCACCACCTTGGAAACCCAAGGAGGGATTGCTATGAGTCAGGTCTGACTCAATGGCACATAACAACAACAGCAACAAGCTACAGGAACTAATAGATCTGTCCTGGGTACACTCCCTTCCTCATAGACATACCTAATAGTTCAACCTGTCCACCCATCTATCCACCCATATACTCATGTTTGCCTTCACTGACAATGCAGTACTGTATGTGCAAAAGGGTTCATCTTTGTTGTCTGCATTTCCCATGGACCTCTCTGTGTCTTCCTCTTTCTCAATGCCACCATGTTGCTCACTCCCATTTGGTACATTGTCCTTCTCTTCACTCAAATAAATACTTATCTCTATTTATCTAACAGTGTTCCCTACCCTACCTTCCCACCCCTGGTAACCAACAAAGAAAATTTTATTCCATATATAAACATTTCCTTGACTTTTATGATAATGGATTAATACAATATTTGTCCTTCTGTGACTGACTCATTTCACTCAGCATAATGTCTTCCAAGTTCATTCACATTATGCGGTGTTATGCAGATTCTACATTATTCTTTAGGGTTGCATAGTATTCTATTGTGTGTATGTACCATAGTTTGGTTATCCATCTTCAGTTGATGGACACCTAGGTTGTTTCCATGTTTTTGCTATTGTAAATAGTGCTGTGATGAACATGGGTATGCATATGTCTGTTCTTCTCATGACTCTCACTTCGTTGGGGATATATACCTTGTACTGGAATGACTGGGTCAAATGGTATTTTTAATTCCATTTTTTTAAGAATTGCCGTACTGCTTTCCACAGTGGTTGTACCATTTTACAGTCCCACCGGCAGTGTGTGAGAGTCCCAATTTCTCCACATCCTTGCCAGCAATTGTTATTTTCCATCTTATTGAACTTTGCTACTAGTACTGGGGCAAGAAGGTATCTCACTGTTGTTTTCATTTGCATCTCTCTAATGGCTAATAAGGAGCTCTGGTAGCATAGTGCCTAAGGCACTTGACTGCTAACCAAAAGGCTGGTGGTTCAAACCCACCAGCCACTCCTCA
>NW_006921663.1:5715671-5721447 GCF_000298275.1 Orycteropus afer afer
CACACTTACCTGGATTCCTGCAGCTAACTCCTCAATCTGTTCCTATCCCCTTTGCCTTTCCTGTCCTCCTGCCTTCCTGACTTGCTCCTTGTGGGATGTGGCCTGGGTTCCCTCTCTTCACCTGGGTCCCTACGGCTGATTCCTCATTCTGTTCTGGCCCTCTTTGCCTTTTTTTTCTCTCCTTGCTTCCCACCTCGCTGCCTGTTCTCATGTCCCTTTTTTTGTCCTCTCCCTGCTTCGCACCTCACTGCCTGTTCTTACATCCCTGGAATCTGAATGAGAATGCTATCACGTTAAAATCCAAAATGGTTGTCACTTGTAAACATTCAAAATGGCTGCACCATCTGTCACTTTAAATATCCAAAATGGCCACCACTTGTAAACAATCAAAATGGCTGCACCCTCCAGACAAATAAGAATGTTAGCAAAAAAAACAAGAAAGCCTGCAATATCTGGGGATAGGGCAATAAGAGAAAAAAGGCAGAGAAGGAGAATAATGAAGAAAAAATGGGAAAAATGCAAAAAGATAAACAAGGAATGGGGTTAACCACAAGAAAAACAGGAGGAAAAAAAAAAAAATTGGGGAGTCCCAGGGTGGTACATACAATGACACACTTGGCTGCCAGCTGAAAGGTTGGTGGTTTGAGGCCACCAGGAGGCACCTTGAAAGATTGAAAAATCAGTCTCTGAACCCCCATGGGGTGCAAGTCTACCCTGACACACACAGGGTGCTATGATTCAAGGCAGGCTCCACGGCTACTGGTCTGCTTACCTTCCTCCTCCCCTCCCTTCCAGTTCACCAGAAGGCTTAAAGACCTGCCCAATACTTGCCACTCACACTGGGCTCTGCACAACAACCATTCCTGTCCCAACAGGGACCTCACTGCCCCAGGTATTTCCTCTGTCCCACTCCTGCAATAAGGGGTATTGTTACTCTAATACCCCACACCCACTTGGTGAATGGAGATTCAGCCATCCCCCACTCCCATCCACCTCCTTGGCCTGCAGGAACTCCATCCCATTCTGTGCTCAGACAGAGCCTGGGTGCCCTGCCCTCCCTCGATTTTTTTTTTCCTTTTGCTTTTTTCTGGTTTTTAGTTTGCTTGCTTTTCTCTGTTTTAAAAGCACTACTATTATTCATACTTTTGTCCTTTTTACTATTATTCTTTATTCTTCCCATCTCAGGTCCTAGTTTTCAGCTTTTTTGTTTTCCCTGTTCCTGGTTGCAAAAACTTTTCCATATAAAGTTAATGATTATTTCTATTTCTATATCCTTAAAAATGTTGATGGGATCTAGATTGGGATTGCATTGAATGCATAGATTGCTTTGGGTAGAACTGACATTTTCACGATGTTCAATCTTCCTATCCACGAGCATGAGATGTTCTTCCATTTATGTAGATCTCTTATGGTTTCTTGAAGTAGTTTTTTATAGTCTTCTTTGTAAAGGTCTTTTGTGTCCCTGGTAAGATTTATTCCCAAGTATTTTATTTATTTATTTTTGTTTTGGTAGCTATTGTAAATGGTATTGATTTCCTTATTTCTTTTTCATTGATCTCTTTGCTGGTTTGAGGAATCCAACTAATTTTTGGATGTTGATTTTGTATCCTGCCACAATGCTAAGTCTCTCAATTAGTTTCAGTGGATTTCTTTCTGAGTCTCTTGGGTTTTCTACATATATGATCATATCATCAGCAAATAGGTGTAGTTTGACTGATTCCTTACCAATTTAGATGCCTTTGATTTCCCTTTCTTGCCTTATTACCCTGGCTAGGACTTCCAATACAATGTTAAATAGAAGTGGTGATAGAGGACATCATTGTCAGGTTTCTGATCACAAGGGAAATGGTTTCAGTCTCTCTCCATTGAAAATGATGTTGGCTGTTGGTTTTGCATAGATGCTCTTTATATGCTGAGGAATGTCCCTTCTATTCTTATTTTGCTGAGAGTTTTGATCAAGAATGAGTGTTGGATTTTATCAAATGTATTTTCTGCATCAATTGATATGATCATGTGGTTCTTCTCCTTTGTTTTATTTAGGTGGTGGATGACATTCATTGTTTTTCTAATGTTGAACCATCCTTGCATACCTGATATGAACCCCACTTGGTCATGATAAATGATTTTCTTGATATGTTGTTGGCTATTGACTAAGATTTTGTTGAAGATTTTTGCATCTATATTCCTGAGGGATATTGTTCTGTAGTTTTCCTACTGAGTGATGTCTTTGCCTGGATTTGGTATCACGGTTATGCTTGCTTCATAAAATAAGTCAGGGAGGATTCCATACTTTTCTATGTTTTGGAATACTTTGAGTAGGTTGGGTATCAGTTCTTCTCTGAATATTTGGTAGAATTCTCTGGTGAATCTATCTGGGAGAGGACTTTTTTTGTTGGTAATTTTTTTTGACCCATTTAATTTCTTCTTTTGTTATGTCAGAAGGAACCACTCCCTGGAGAAGGACATCATGCTTGTTAAAGTGAAGGGTAAGAAAAAAAGGAGAAGAGAAAGAAAGGAAAGAGAAGCTTTTAGCATCTTCAGTTGCTGACGAGACACAACTCTATATGAGAACAAACAACTACAAACAGTCCATAATAATCAGAACATGGAATATAGGAAGTATGAATCTAGAAAAATTGCAATTTGTCAAAAATATAGCACATAAAGATCAATGTCTTAGACATTAGTAAGCTGAAGTGGACTGCACTTTGAATCATGCGATCACATAGTATATTATGCTGGGAATGACAAATTGAAGAGGAATGGCATAACTTTAATAAAAAATTATCTTCAGTGAATTTTTGTTGTGTAATATTAATGATTCAACAATTTTAGGAGGTATTATATGATCAATAACTAATTGTATTGAAGGAAGAAATCCAAGTGAAGCAATTGATGAAAAACATGGCACCAGGAGTTGACAAAATACCCATTGAGATGGTTGACAAAGGGATGCAGTATTGGAGGTACTAATTCAATCTTTATGCTCAGCAAAGAATCCAAGAAGTTAGACTATATACAAAATAATACAGGATCAAGATTGGAGGAAGACTCATTAACAACTTGCAATATGCAGATGACAAAACCTTACTTGTTTAAAGTAAAGAAGACTTGAGGCACTTACTGATGAAGATCAAAGACTACAACATAAACATAAAAATTACACATCAATATATAAAAGGAATAAAAATCCTCATAATTGGAGCAAAAAGCAACATCATGATAAATGGAGAAAAGTTTAGAGATGTCAAGGATTTCTTTTCACTTGGATACATAATCAATACCCATGGAAGCATTCAAGAAATTCATTGATGTATTGCTTCAAAAGACCTCCTTAAAGTGTTAAAGAGCAAAGATGTAATTTTGGAGACTATGATATGCCTTAGCAAAGTCACGGTATTTTCAATAGCCTCATATGCATGTGAGAGCTAGACAATGAATAAACAATATTGCAGAATAATTGATTCATTTGAATTGTGGTGTTGGTGAAGAATATTTAATGTTTCATGGACTGCTAGAAGAAGGTGCAAATCTGTCTTGTAGGAAGTACAGCTGGAATTCTCCTTAGAAACAAGAATAGCCAGACTTCCTCTCTTATACTTTGGTTATGTTATCAGGAGGGACCATTCCCTGGAGTAAGGTATCATGTTTGGTAAAGTAGAGAATGAAAAAAGAGAAGACCTTCAATGAATTGGATTGACACAGTGGCTGCAGTGGTGCGCTCAAAACATAGCAACAGTTGTGAGGAGGAGCGGGCAGTACATCTTTTTGTTGTATATATGATCACTATTAATCAGAACAGACTTGATAACTCTGAACAACAATGTATCTTAGCCATAAATCGGAATTCTTACATAGTTTAGGAGGCTATACAATTAAGCTTAGAATTTAGATTTTATTTACTTCTAAAAGATAGTGACTGTGCCTTATTTATCTTTATATCTCTAATAAATTCAAAAAGGTGATGGTATTGATTCTGACTCATAGCAATCTTATAGGACAGAGTGGGATTTCCCCATAGGGTTTTCTAGGCTGAAATCTTTATGGAAGTAAACTGCCTCATCTTTTTCCCACAGAGCAGCTGGTGGGTTTGAACTGTGACCCTTTACTTAATAGTCAAGTGTTTTCATCACTAGATTACCAGGTTTCTATGTCCATAATACACAGAATTAATTTTTAAGAGTTTGATAAAATACAAATGGTTTCTAAAGCCCCACAATAGTGATAGCAATTTTTACATATTTAAGTTGTGTTAATTCAGTAATACTGAATTACTGAAGGTAATTTTAGAGAATCCTTTCTTAGAATAATCAATGAGTTAAATTCTTTGCATAGATTTGAGTGTATAAGAAACTCTCAAAACCTAATCACAGCAATCTAACATAATATAGTGGCTTAGAAAAAGCTCATTTTCAAGTTGATGTGCACCATCATTATCACCAACATTATATTATCATCTTCAACATCAAAATGAACACTTAATGAGAATTTTTATGTATCCATATTTATATTGAGCTTTCATAGATCGTCTCATTGAATACTCAGAAAAATCCTAAGGAGTAATTACAACTATACAAAGCAAATTAAAGAGTAAATATATGTAACATTTAAAATTAATTTTTAATGTTTAATTCAATACTTCTCAATATCTGTACAAATATATATGATAGTGAATAAACAGGATATTTAATTTTTCTATTTGTGATGTTTAATATTTACTATACGCTATTAAATCCAAATCATGTGTACAGTTTGCAAATTGCATAAAAGATGAGATTTTCAGTACCCAAAGTCTAGTCTGTATTCTATAGAAAAAATTAAAACTTATGTAAATAAATATAATTGCACGAATTACATTTACAAAGAAGGATACCTTCTTTAAGGAGTAATCAATGTAGAAATGAATTTGTCTCCATACCTCTGATAATAGATAATTATTCTTTAATATGCCTTTGTATTAATCTATGAAGAGCCTCTTTAGTAACCAGACAGGCTCATTGAGAATAAAATTCCATGTCAGTAATATTTATACAATGAAACGTTTCAGTTATTTAAGGAATTAGGAATAGTTTGCCACATTCAACACTATACCTCTTCCATGAGATTTTATACTATCTTACATTGAACATACTACCTGTATTGTTGGTTTTCTGGTTGCAAGCACAGAAAACATTTCATGTAATTTAACAAAGTGTCTGAATTCACTTTAAAGATATGAGTTTTTTTAATAGAATGAATGAAATAGTTGCTTAATCAAACTTGAAAAGTTTTAGAAATCAGAGCAAATCCAAGTTTTTTGATGTTGTTGCTAACTGCTGTTGAGTGGGCCACAGAAATTTCTTTACACCCTACCACTGATGTGAATTAGCCGAAAAGCAAGATCTTAGGGAGAGAAACCCAGGTGGCCTAGTCTGACTTATATGTTCATTCTTTGGGTTGGCCAAGGCACCTTGGATTAGAGTATTATGAAAGGAAAATTTTATTACTGTGAACAAAAGAACAGTGGATAAACTGTAAACTAAGGTATAAAATGTCTACCATAACTTAGAAGAGTATTATATAAATAGAATCCTAGTACTGCGACACTTGATTATCATACTATTTAAGCATAGGTACTGAAACAAGGCGGGCTTGTGCTTACTCACTGATCTGCACTGAACACTTTCCCTTGTTACCCTCCTGAGAGGGACCGGGTCTCCGGGAGCTAGGTAAGCACGGGCGGGCTTGTGCTTAGTTCCCGGGAGCGAGGTAAGCACGGGCGGGCTTGTGCTTACTC
>NW_006921663.1:5722412-5735855 GCF_000298275.1 Orycteropus afer afer
GGAGAAGGATGTCATGCTTGGTAGGGTGGAGGGTCGACGAAAGAGGGGGAGGCCTTCAGGGAGATGGATTGATACAGTGGCTGGGATGATGGGCTCGAGTATAGCATGGATTGTGGGGCTGGCGCGGGATCGGGCAGTGTTTCGTTCTGCTGTGCATGGGGTCGCTATGAGTTGGAAAGGACTCGACGGCACTTAACAGCAACTAACAACAATAGTCTTATAATTTGTAGCAGAAAAGAATATAGAAACAGTTACCTCACTTACCACCCTTAAGAAAGTTTTAATACTTATTTTGTATTTGATAAATGTGCAAGATCTATAATGAAAATTTAGTCTCAAAGTGAAGATTAAAGTGGAATAGTCAGGAGTCAACAAAAATGAAAATTAGTAGTTTGCATTTTTTGAAGGCCAAATTCCTATTTTTGGATGTAGAAGATATTCAAAAGAATTGCATTCTTCCTTGTTTAACTTTAGCCTATTACATTTCTCTGGTGTTAGCACACTTCCAGCAGCTTTCCATCATTATGTCAGTATAGCACTTCATAATATTTTTCACATTTTCTGCCTCATACATCAAACTATAGAATTTTATCCATAAGGCAGAGCTGTCATTCTTTAAAATTTTTAGCAATGTTCTCATTTTTATCTGACATCTAGAAATACCGAAAGTAATAAAAAATCATTCTTACCTCATATTTGCTTTGGTTTACATTCTGTCCCTGTCAGTCTATATATAGTATAGCAAGGAAGATTTATATAACACCATTCTGAGTGTACTAGAATCAGACAAAGTATCCTCACCTCAGCTCATTTATCCTTCATAATTTTATACAAAAGGTATAGAATATATACTTAAAATAATAATTACTTTCCATCTGTTAAAACTTTGTTTTTTGCTAGGCTTACTTTCTGTACCATGGGAGCTCTGGTGGTGTAGTACCTAAGGCATTTGACTACTAACCAGAAGGCTGATGGTTCAAACCCACCAGCCACTCCTTGGAAGGAAGGTTGGGCAATCTACTTCCGTAGAGATATCACCTTGGAAACCCAAGGAAGGGTCACTATGAGTTGGGTTTGACTCAATGGCAGTGAGTTTATTGAGTGAGGCATAATTTCTATACCTTTAGTAGGTTTGCTATCAATATACTAATTTATATATAGATTTATTTCACAACTGCAAGGAGTGAAAGATTTCAATTTGTCAAAATTGTGGCAGTTTGGGACAACTTAATGAAAATATGAATTAAATGTAAGCTGCTTAGTATTATCTGATGATAGTTTTCAACTATCTATGAAAATACTTTAAAATCTAAATATCAAAGTTTCAAATCAATTCTGGTAGTGCAAACTAAGAACTAATATCCTTATTTATAAACAATTTCTTGACCAAAATGGCTCAAATAAAAATATAGATTCAAGTCTAAACATGTTTAACTTCAAGATATAAGATTCTGAAATCATTAGTTATAGAAAAAGATACATAAATTACCTGAAAACTCTAAAACTCTATATAATGTCCATAAAGATGATAATATATTAATTTTCATAGTTTCATTTAATCCAGTTTTGGATGTAAAGCCAAAAAGAATAATTTTTATCAAGGATCACTTGAGACTATGGTTGAGTATTTCTGAATTATAAGCATACAATTAGCTGATTTGGGTGAGCAAAAATACATGCTATATTATTGATATATGAAGATAGTTTTTGTTGTTATTTTTCATTGTTCAATTGTTTTGTATATGAAGCTAGATGAAAAGAGAAAACAAGCTTCTAGTTTGGAATCAATTCCTCTTTTATTTGTTTGCTCAAGTTTTCATACTTCTTTAAATTCTTAACATCAAATTACTTTGTTTTAACCAACAGCATTACATAATTTACCTATCCACAAAAACCCACTGCCCTTGAGTCGATTCCAACTCACAGTGACCTTATTGTACAGAGTAGAACTAAACATAGGGTTTCCAAGGCTGTAATTCTTTACAGAAATAAATTGCCTCATTTTCCTCCTGAAGAGTGGCTAAGTGAATTTGAATGATTGACCTTTTGGTAGCAGCCAAATATGTAAACCACTCTGTCACAAGAGCACCTTAATTTAGTATAATTTTAGCATAATACAAAGACACTTTTTTATTTTTAAGATTCCTTTCAACCTATAATTACAAAGATACAAAACAAATATGCAGGAAGGTTGATTCAAGATGGCTAACTAGGCAGATACACTACACAGATGGTCTACAATAAAGACCCAAGAAACTAAGTGAAACAGATACAGGTGACAATCCTGGAATGCTGAAGTTAAAAAGAAAGAATGAAGAAGTAGAACAAGTATTGATTAGAAGAAACTTAATGTAAACAGTGAACCAGGAGACATATGGAACATTGAATTGCCAACTGACCTGGCAAACTGCAACCATTTTGAACTATAGCAAGCAGTGTTCCAATGAAGAAAGCAGCCAGATAATCAGTTCTTCTCTCTCAGGACTGCACAAGTGCCCACACTATTGGAGATCATACAAGACAGGTGTGATCTTCCCCCTTATCTCACACAAGATCCTGTTTACCAGAGGCACAGCCTCCCTATCATTCTGGCTATTAATAAAGTACCCTTACCTCTGTTCCACCCAGCCACTTACCCTACCAGTACCCCCCCAACCCTTTGCTCCACTCCATTGTTGGCCTGAGGCCAACTCAGATATCTGTGGCGGATGCACTCATGGATACATGTTGTGCAACCATGGAGTCCCTGGTTGGGGGTGCATGATCCCATGGAGTGAGAGCTGTGTCCCCATCATCTCTGTAGTAGGCAACACTCATCTCCACTACCTCCACGGTCTATGGTTGGGGGTGCACAATCTCACAGTGTGAATACTGCTCCCTTATTTCCTCCATGGTTTCAGAACCACCTCTACCACCTCCAAGATCAGCAGTGTGTATTCTCACAGTGTGGGAAAAGCACTGCCACTGTAGCCATGTCTGATTGCTAGTGCTTGCAATGGTGTTTTGTTTGTTTGTTTGTTTTCTCTTTCTTCTTCTTTCTTCCCTCTTCCCCTTACCTTTTTATATTGTTTTTTTTTTCTGTCTGTTCTTCCTCTCTTTTTTTCTCCCCATCAATTGGTAATTGTAACTATTTCCAGCTATACCTCCATCACACCTCCTTCCCCACCCATTAGCCAAATACCACCAGCACCAATGTATTGATAGCAGATTATGGTCAACATCCACCGAGACTTCTCTCAGCTGCTCTATACAGGCAGTGATCAGAAACTTTCTCCAACACTTCAACCCACTACAAAATCCATCTACAGACAGGTGGTGAGCCTCCCAGTGCTGCCAAAATAGTGACAGAACAATATGCCCACCTTCTTGCTCAGATTTATTGAAACAAAGCAAAAGAGAAAATCAGGCTGAAATAACATACAATTAACAAATAAATAAAATAACACTGCAATGTCTCAGAGAGTACAGATCTTCAAATCACAAACATACATGTATACAGGGCAAGACTGCTCAAGCAAGTGACCAGAAAACAGAGCCAGAAAACCTCTCAGAAGAAGAAATGGCATTGAAATTAACTTCTAAGGATTTCAAAATAACTATATTTAGATTAAGAGATCAAGGAAAACACAGACAAACTCTGGAAGAATTAAGGAAAACAATACAAGAACAAATTGACAGAATAAATGGAAAATTAGAAGCCATAGAAAACAGCAAATAGAAATCCAGAATATTAATGTAAAAATTTCAAAAGTAAGTAATATATTAGAAGGGCAAAAGAGTAAAATTGAATCAATGGAAGACAGTATTAGCAAAACTGAAGACAAATCCCTTAATACTAATTGTTAGATGAACAATCAGAAAAAAATGACAAAAAAAAAAAAAAAATTAAGAAAGCTTAAGAATTATTCCTCAGGAGGAATAATTTATGTGTCATCAGAACTCCAGATCAGAAAGGGGGAAAAAAAGATAGAAAGAAAGGAAGGAAGAGGGAGTGAAGCAGATAGAGAGAGAAAGGGAAAAAAGGAATGAGAAAGGAAGGAAGAAGAAAAGGAATAGTCAAAGTTTTGATAGAAGAAAACATCCCTAATATTGTGGAAGATGAGAAGATGCATTCAAGAACCTCAATGAACCCCAGATATAATAGGCTCTGAAAGAAAATCATCAGGACATATCACAATAACACTTTCCAAAACCAAAGAAATAGAAAGAATATTGAAAGCAGCTCAGAAAAATGAAAAATTACCTACAAAAGAGAATCAATAAGACTAAGCTCTAATTTCACAGTATAAACCATGTATGCAAAAAAGGGTAATGTGATTACATATATAAAACCCTGAAAGGAAAAAAAAAAAAAAAGTCAGCCAAGAATTGTATATATTATATACCCAGCAAAATTGTCCTTCATGTATGAAGGTGAGGTTAGGACCTTTCCAGATAAACAAAAATTAAGGGAATTTGTAAAAATCAGACAAACCTTATAAAAAATGCTAAAAGAAGTTCTTCAGAGAGGAAACAATAGCAGACAATAATCTGAGATTGAGACACATGACAATTTTACCTAGAAATCAACCAGATACAAAAGTAGCAAAAAATAAATAAACCTACAAGACTGAAAACAGGGAACTAGAAACATCAATCTGTAAAGTGATGACAACTGTAAAACAAATAGAGGGAATAAATGGTGTAGTTAGGGAACATTCAAATAGAGAAGATGTCAATATCATATCAAGATAGAACAAATTTTAAACTTGGAAAACTAATAATAAATTACAGGGTAACCTCAAAGAAAATTAATAAATATTCACTCAAATATAATTAAGAAGAAAATCATAAAGGTTTTGCAAACACTAAAAACATCCATGAAGAAAAAGATAAGAAAATCTGTAAACAAATGAACTCAAAAACTAAAACGAAGTCAGTGCCATGGAGTCAATTCTGATTCAAAGTGACTCCCATTGGCTTTCCAAGGCTGTAAATCTTTACTGAGGCAGATTGCGTCATCATTCCTCCAGGGAGTTGTTGGTTGGTTTGGATCACTGGTCTTTTGGTTAGCAGCCAAATGTCTTAACCACTACATTGCTAGAGCTCCTTAAAATGAATTCAGCACAGAAAAATATATGGAAAAACAGAAACCATCAGCACAACACACAAAAAATAACACAGAAAAATGAATGAAATAAATTCAAACTCATACCAATTGATGATTATACTGCTTGTAAATGGATTAAAAGCACTAGTCAAGAGACAGCAGGAGAATAGATAAGAAAACATGACCCATCAATACGCTGTCTGCAAGAGACGCACCTTAGGACTAAAGAAAAAAAGAAGCTAAAAATCAAATAATGAAAAGCATATATTAACCAGAAGACAAAGAACAAAGAGCAGGAGTGGCAATATTTAATTCCTGATAAATAGACTTTAAGGAATAAAAAAGCTATAAAGAACAAGCAAAGACATTATATAGTGATTAAAATGTCAATCCAACAAGAGAACATAACCACATACAAATAAAGAGTGACAAAATACATGAAGCAAACTTTGACAGAATTGAAAAGAGAAATAAACAACAACACAATAATAGTAGGGTATTTTAATACACAACATTTTGATGAAGGACACAGCAACTAGAAAAAAATCAACAAATATTCAGATCAAATAACAAAATCAACCAAACTGATCTTAGACCTAAACAGAATACTCTACCCATGAGCAGCACAATAAATATTCTTTTCCATGGGACATAAAACACCCTCCAGATTAGGTCATATGTTCGGTCACAAAGTAATCCTCAATAAATTTGAAAACAATGAAATACTATAAAGCATCCTTTCAAAACACAACACTATAAAATTAAAAATCAGCAACAGGAAAACCAAGGTATTAAAAATCAAATACAAGGAAACGGAACAAAACCCTGTTTAAATAAAAAATTCCTTGAATCAGACAAAAATGAAAACACAACATACCAAAATCTTTGGAACACAGCAAAAATAGCGCTCAGAATACAACTCATAGCAATAAGCACACACACCATAAAACAATAAAGAACCACAATTAAAACTCTAACCCAACGTTTCCAACAATTAGAAAACAAACAGCAAAAAGAATCTGCAGTCATCAGAAGACAGGAAATAATAAAAGTTTGAGCAGAAGTAAACAGAAAAACAATAGAAAGAATTAATAGATTATTTCTATTGATTAGAAATTGGATCTTTGAAAGCATTAATAAAATTGGCATACCACAGCAAATTTAAGAATAGAAGGAGAAGATACAAAAATATGTAAAGAAGAAATGAAATGGGCAATGTTACAACAGAACAAACCAAAGTGAAAAGGATAATAACAGGATACTACGAAGAACTGTGTTTCAACAAATTTGAAAACTGAGAAGAAATGGACAAAATTTTAGAAACACACAACCTACCCAAACTAACACAATCTGAGGCAGAAAATGTGAAGATACCCATCACAGAAGAAGACAATGAACAAATAATAAAGAAAACTCCCAATTAAAAAAAAAAAAAAATCCAGGCCATGATGACTTCATTGGTGAATTTAGCCTAATATTCAGAAAAAAGCTGGCATTAACTCTACTAATTTTATGTTCAAACATTTCAGGAGGTAGCAAATGATAAAGAACCAACATTATTACAAGAAGGAATTCATCATGCAATGAAAGAATTGGTGAAAAACAAGGCTCCAGGAACTGATGGCCCCATTGAGATGTTTCAAGAAACGAATGCAGCTCAGGATGCACTTGTTTATGCCAAGAAATTTGGAAGACAGCTACCTGCCAACTGGCTGGAAAAGCTCTGTATTTGTGCCCATTCCAAAGAAAAATAATCCAACAGAATTTGGAAATTATCAAACAATATCATAAATATTACACACAAGTAAATCTTTGCTTTAGATAATTCAAAAATGGTTGCAGCAGTATATTGACAGCTTTTAAGGTGGATTCAGAAGAGGACATAGAATGAGGGATATTATTGCTGATGTCAGATGAATCTTAACTGAAAGCAAAGAATGCCAGAAAGGTGTTGTGGTAGTTAAGTTTGTGTGTCAACTTGGCTGGGCCTGGTTGCAGTGGCTGGGCAGCTGGGTGTAGTAATCCCCATGATGAGACTGATAATCAGCTCCATGGTGGAATCTACCATGAGCAGCTGAGTAGCTGGCTTTGGTCTGCTTCGCATATATAAGAAACAGCTTTGGGAATGATCTCTAGCTTATGACATGCTTAGACCTTGCACGTAGCTGTGTTGTTGTTCAGGAGCCTGCCATGTTCTGCCAATCTTGGGACTTTAATGGAATAAAATTAATGGCCTGCCATGTGGTTTGGTAACATTGGGACTGTGCCATGTTACTTGTCTACCTTGGGCTTGTCAGCCTCAGCAGCCAGCAGGTGAGTGAAGAAAAGCCTCTAGCTTCAGTGGGCTGGGAGCAGGAAGCAGAGCTAAAGCCCAAGGCTGAGGGGCTTTCACCCAACTGCCAGAGCCTGCCACTTTGAACTTGGACTTAAAGCCTCCAAATTTTAAGAATCAACTCCTGTTTGTTCAAGCTATCCTATTTGTGGTATATTCTTGTCAGAGTGACACGAGGTAACTAGAACAGGAGTTTACCTGTGTTTTATTGACTATGCAAAGGCTTTCAACTGTGCCAATCATTACAAATTAGGGATAACATTGTGTAGAATGGGAATTTCAGAACACCTAATTGCGCTCATGACAAAACTGTTCCTAGACGAAGAGGCAGTCATTTGAACAGAACAAGGGAATGGTTTAAAATCAGGAAGGGTGTGCATCAATATTGTATCCTTTCATCATACTTATTCAATCTGTATGCTGAACCAATAATCTGAGAAGCTGGACTATATGAAGAGGAACATGCCATCAGGATTAAAGGAAGACTTAAGAACTTGCAATATGCAGATGATACAATTTTGCTTGCTGAAAGTGAGAAAATGTTATGAACTGACTGATGAAGATCAGAGACTACAGTGTTCAGTATGGATTACACCTCAATATAAGGAAAACAAAATTCCTCACAACTGGACAAATAAGCAACATCATCATAAATGGAGAAAAGATTGAAGTTGTCAAGGATTTCATTTTACTTGAATCCACAATCAATGCCTGTGGAAGCAGCCATCAAGAAATCAATCTATGTATTGTCTTGGGAAAAGCTGCTGCAAAAGACCTCTTAGAGCTTTTTTTAAATTGTTATTTGGGTGAAAGTTTACTGAGAGGAAATTCATTTTCCATACAGCAGTTCATACACATTTTGTATCCTGGTATTGATTGCAATCCCCATAACATAACAGCTTGCTTCCCATTTCCTGCCTGAGGTTACCTTTTCCTGTGTCTTTCCTTCCTATGAATTCCTGCCCCCTGAGCTATCTCCTTATGAAAATGCTGCTCTTCTGATCTCTCATGATTGATTTTTCTAAGGAGTGTACCTACCTGGTGTAAATATTCACCTTATATACTTTTCTATTTAGCTGGAAGCCAAGGGGATGAGTTCAATTCTAGGAATAATGGCTGACTAACGACCATAGTGTTGATGGGTTTTACCAGTCTCTGTCATACCAGTAAGCCCAATTTTTTTAAATGATTTTGAGTATTTTCTACATTTTTATCCTACTATATCCAGGATCTCCTTCACTGATTCCTTCCCAAGTGATTAACAGTGGTAGCTGGACACCATGTAGTTCTTCTGGTCTCTTGGTCATGTAGGCTAAGGTTCACATGGTTCACAGTAGTTCCTTGGATAAATTGTTTGCTTGCATCTTTGGTTTTCTTCATTCTTCTTTGTTCTGGACAAGGAGAGACCAATTGTTGTATCTAGATGGCTGATTGCAAGGTTTCAGACCCCATTTGCTACTCACCAAAGTAGGATGTACAACAATGTTTTTATGCACTGTTATGACATTTGAGCTTGATGTCTCCCATGACCATGATCCCAAGCCCACAGGCCCAACAATTTTCTCCCTCATGGTGGTTGACTGTGGTTAAGAAGTTGTAACTTTGCCCACTGTTAGTTCTATTTATATGGACATTCTTATAACACATACAGATACATATGTAGAAATTTCGTCTGCCAAACTTATTCATGGTCATGGTTATATTCCCTTTGGCTTAGATATACCTGATCATTCAGCCTGTCTACCTATGTGTCTTTCCATAGATTAATGTTTGTTATTAATGATAATGTAGTATTTTATATGTAAAAGTGTTTATCTTTGTCGTCTGTACCCCTTTTGCATCTCTTGGTGTCTTCTTTTTCCTCAATGTTATATCATTGATCACTTATTTTTTGGTCTATTGCCTTTCCTTTCCCCAAAATCAATACTCTATGTTTTTAAGAGCAAAAACATCACTTTTAAGACTAAGGTACAGCTGACCCCAGACATTTTATATTTAATAGCTTAATATGCATATGATTGGGCAATGAATAAGGAAGACTGAAAGTAGAATTGGTGCATTTGAATTATGTTGTGAGGGAAGAATACTGAAAATATCATGGACTGCCAGAGGAACAAACAAATCTGTCTTTGAGGAAGTATGGCCAGAATGCCCCATAGAAGCAAAAATGGCCAGACTTCATACTTTGGCCATGTTGTTAGAAGAGACCAATCTGTGGAGAGGTGTCATACTTGGTAAAATAAAAGCTCAGTGAAAAGGGGAAGATTCTTAATGAGGTGTATTGTTACAGTGGCTGAGATGATGGGCTTAAGTATGGCAATGGTTGTAAGGATGGCTCAGGCCAGCTAGTATTTCCTTTTGTTGTACATAGAGTCACTATCAGTTGAAACCTATTTGACAGCACTAATACAACAACAATTCTACTCAAACTATTCCAGAACTTTAAAATGGATGTAATATTCTTGAGCTCATTATTTGAAGCAAGTATTACTTACTATCAAAACCAGGCAAAGAAACCCCTAAAAACAAATTATACACCAATATCCCTGGTGAATATAGGTGCATAAATTCTGAACAAAATCTTTGTCAAAAGAATTCAATAACATATCAAAAAAAAAATAATACACTATGACTAAGTGGGAGTCATATGCATATGTATATTGCAAAGATGGTACAACATTAGAAAAACAACCAAAGTAATCCAAAACAAAAATAAACAAAGGAAAAGAACAACATAATCATATCAATACAGAAAAGGCATTTGATGAAATTCAACAGCCATTCCTGAATAAAAATATCAAACAAAATAGTAATACAAACAAAATTCCTCAACATAATTAAGGTCAAAAATACACAGTCATTGTCTAATAGTATTCTCATCGTGGAGGGTCTAAAAGCATTCCACTTACTCATGGTTACCATTTCAATATTGTTTTGGAAGTCCTAGTCAGAGAAATAAGGCAAAAAAGGGAATAAAAGACACTCAAATTCTCAGTCCCTAAAGCTTTTGACTGCTAACCAGAAGGTTAGCAGTTCAAACCCACCAATTGCTCCACAGAGGGAAAATGGGACAATTTACTTCCAACAAGATTACCACTTTGGAAACCCAATGGGGACTGCCATGGGTCAGAATCGACTCCATGACAATAGGTTTGGTTTGATAATTTGGCAAAGAATAATAAAACTACTTCTATTTGTACATAATATCATCTTAAATATAGAACATTCCAAAGACTCAGTAAGAAAATACTGGAACTAATAAAAAACATTTCAACATACAAAATCAGTTGGATTCTTCTACACTAAGAAAGAGAACTCTGAAAAGGAAATCAGGAAAACATACTGCTTACAATAGTCACCCAAAAGAGGAAATACTTATGAATAAACTAACCAGAAATATATTGATCTACACAAAGAAAACTACAAAGTGCTACTACTAGAAACAAAAAAAACTATATAAATGGAAAAATAGCCCATGTTTGTGGCTAGGATGACTTGACATTGTGAAAATGTCCATACTACTGAAAGGAATCTACTGACATAATGCAATTCTGACCTAAATTCCATCATTATTCTTTAAAGAGATGGAAAAACTAATCATCAACATTTTATGGAAAGTGAAGACACCCCTCAAAATAAGCAAAATACTACTAAAGAAAAACAATTCCTATCTCAAAACCTGTTATAAAACTTTGGTAGTCAAATGAGCCTAATATTAGTACAATGACAGACACATGGATCAGTGGTACAAAATTGAGAAACCCTTCACAAAGGGTAAATTCCATTAAATGGGGAAGAGATAATCTCTTTAACAAATAGTGCTGGCAAAAATAGATATCCACTTCAAAATAAAATGAAATAGAATTAATATCTCACACCATATACAAAAAAAAATAAAAATAAAATAAAATAACTCAAGATGGATCAAAGACCTAATTACAAAACCTAAAACTATAAAGATCATTAAAGAAAAAAAAAAAAAAGGAAAAACATAGGGGCTCTCATACATGGCATGAGTACAATATCAACCATAACAAAAATTTGCAAATAGCAGAGGACAAATTAGATGACTGGGCCCTCCTAAAAATTAAACATATATTTGCACCAAAAGACTTCACTAAAACAGTAAAATAGAACATATAGACTCTGAGAAAATGTTTTCAATGACATATCAAACAAGAGACTAATCTCTAAGATTTATAGAATACTTCAGCATCTCAACAACAAAAAGTCAAAAAACACAATTGAAAAATGGGCAGAAGACATAGACATAAACATCACCAAAGAAGATATTCAGAGGATTCAAAATGGAGTCTCGTCATTAACCACCACACTAATTTCCTCTAACATCTTAGTACTTGAAGAACTAGATACAGCAGTTTGAATTAGGGATTCTGGTGCTTTGAACAGCTCACTGAGTCAGAGTGCACCAAACTCAGAAGAATAGAATTAGAGAGAAGAAAGGTACAGTGGGGAAAAAAAAAAGATCTATCCTGCAGAGCACTGACAGGCAGTCAAGAAAGGCCATCAGAGACTTCCCTTGGGGAGCAACCAGCAGGCAAGAATGGCCATTTGAGACCTCCCTGGGTTAAAGCAGAAGGCACACCACACCAGCATGCCAGTGAGCACACCAGCATACCAGCGATCTTCCCAAGGATCTACCTTCAACACCTGATTTTATCAGTAACTTAGACCAGCTAAGTGCAAACAGGCATGTCCAGCACCACTGAAACCTGAGCAGAGAGTCCATTGGTGCTGCAGGAGGGTAGGCCCACTCCCCTTGCAGTGGGTCACTGAGTAGGCTTGGGTCAGCGTTGTGGCACTGAGAGGCCTGCACTTGACTTTATCAGTAATAGTTGGCCCACAGATTACTAGCAGGCACTCTTCTGACTCTAGTTCCACTTAAACTGAAAGAATCTTTGGTGCTGTGAGTGGGCCAGTTGGGCTGACACCGTGGGTGGGCAGGGCCAGAGAGAGAAATCCCCCCATGTCAGATCACAGAGCTGGAAAGTTATCTTGGGTTGGCTTTTTGGTGCCGAGGGGCCTTGGGAGCAGGGTTTTTGCATATTCTGAGCCTGGCAGAAAGCGGTGACTCCCTAAGAACTAGAGTCTTTGCTGAAATGGAGCTGTGGCCCTGTAAATAACAGTATGACATCATCTGTAGCATCCCACTCAAAGCCCTAGAAACTGCCCCTAGCAACAGCAAGCTTTCCTTCTTCTGTTTCCACCTTCTCTACCAATAGAAGAAACAACATTCAGCCAACAAAAAACATCCCAGTTCAAACTCTAAACCCTCTTTACAACAAATTGAAACCCATATCCACATTCCACACAGTGATTACACCATCACAAAGAAAACTGCAGAAAAACCCAGCATATGTCAAGTAACAACTAAAAAATAAAGTAAAATACACCAGCTTCACCTTTTCAAAATATTAAACCATAAAACCAAGACAAAACAAATCAATATATAACCAACAGTTAAAGACAACCCCAAAATATCTAGGAAACAATAGGCAACCTCAAATCAAATGAAAAAACAGGACAAGGCATTAGAAGCAAAACCACAAACAAAGGCCTCATTATACATGAAGGAACAGGAGGCAATAGAAATATCTGACAAGGAATTTAGAAGATATGTTTATAGAGCTTTACAAGCGCCTAAGGAAACCCCAAACAGAAACAAGGAGAACTTAGACAATTCCCTGGAATAACTCAGGAAAATAATTCAAAAACAAAATAATAAGATTAATTCACAATAAGAACTCATACAAAAACAGCCGTTAGAAATCCAGAAGATGAATACCAAAATTATAGAATTAAACAACACAGTAGAAGCACAAAAGAGTAGGTTAGAAATAGCTAAAGAATGCATATCCCAACTAGAAGACAAATCCCTGGACACCAGCCTGTATGAAGAAAAATCAGAACAAAGATTTAACAGAAATGAAGAGAATTTAAAAATTATATAGGATGACATAAAAAAAAAAAAAAAAAAAGACTCATTGGAATTTCAGAACAA
>NW_006921663.1:5736920-5742271 GCF_000298275.1 Orycteropus afer afer
CATCGATATGTGGTCTACTAGAGACCCACCTTAGACGGAAAGATTAAAAACAAATTAAGAGTTAAGGGATGAAAAAATACATATATATACCAAGGCAATGGAAACCAAAAAAAGAGCAGGAATGGCAATATTAATTTCTGACAAAATAGACATTAAGGTGAAAAACATCATAAGCAATAGAGAAGGTCATTATATGATGCTGAAAGGGTCAATCGACAAAGAAGACGTCACAATAATAAATATTTATGCACCCAATGAAAGGGTTCCAATATATGTGAAGCAAATACTAGCTGAATTAAGAAGGATAACAGACAATTCTACAATAATAGTAGAAGACTTTAACACACTACTTTCAAAGGGGGACAGGTCAACTAGAAAAAAACTCAACAAAGATACAGAACACAAATGCAATCAACCAACTTGACCTCATAGACATATACAGACCATTTCATGCAACAAAAGCACAATTCATATTCTTCTCCAGTGCACATGGATCCTTCTCCTGAATAGACCACATGTTAGGACATGAAACAAGCCTCAATAAATTCAAAAGCATTGAAATACTACAGAGAATTGTCTTGGACCACAATGCTAGAAAATTAGAAATTAATAATAGGAAAAGCAAAGAAAAAGTATCAAACACATGAAAACTGAACAGTTCATTGCTCAAAAACTACTGGGTAACAGAACAGATATAAAAACTGAAATAAAAAAAAAAAAAATTCCTAGAAACAAATGAGAATGGAGATACATCATACCAGAACCTATGGGACACAGTGAAAGTAGTACTCAGGGGAAAGTTTATAGCAATAAATGCATACATCAAAAAAGAGGAAAGAAACAAAATCAACACTCTAACTCTTCAACTTCAACAACTAGAAATAGAACAACAAAAGAATCTTACAGTATCTAGAAACAAGAAAATGATAAAGATCAGAGTAGAAATAAATGAAACAGAAAACAAAACCAAAAAAGTAAAGAAAATCAATAAAATAAAAAAATGGTTCTTCAAAAAGATTAATAAAATTGATAAACCATTGGCAGACCTAACAAAAGAAAAGAAAGAGAAGATCCAAGTCACAAGAGTTGTAAATGAAAATGGTGTCATCACAACAGAACCAACTGAAATAAAAAGATACTGACATAATATTATGAAAAATTGTATTCCAATAGATTTGAGAACCTAGAAGAGATGGACAAGTTTCTAGAATCACAAGACCTACCTAAACTATCCCACTCAGAGATATAAAACTTGAACAGACCTACAACAAAAGAAGAAATTTAACAGGTCATTACAAAAAAAAAACAAAAAAACAAAAAAACTTTCCCACAAAGTAAAGTCCTGGCCCTGATGGCTTCACTGGAGAATTCTATCAAATATTCAGAAAAGAGTTGACACCTATGCTACTCAAGCTATTCCAGAACATAGAAAAAGATGGAATACTCACAAACACATTTTATGAAGCAAGCATAACATTAATACCAAAACCAGGGAAAGACATCACTAAAAAGGAAAACTACAGACCAACACCCCTCATGAACATAGATGCAAAAATCTTGAACAAAATCCTAGCCAACAGAATCCAACAACATATCAAAAAATTAATACACCCAGACCAAGTGGGATTCATACCAGTTTTACAAGGGTGGTTCAGCATGAAAATCAATCAATGTAATCCACCACAAAAAGAAAACAAAAGAAAAGAAACTTATGATTGTATCAATCGATGCAGAAAAGGCATTTGATAAAATCCAATATCCATTCCTGTTCAGAACTCTCAGCAAAATAGGGATAGAAGGGAAATTCTTCAACAAATAAAGGGTATATATGCAAAGACAATGGCCAACATAATTATTAACAGAGATAGACTCAAGTCACTCCCCTTACGAACGGGAACCAGACAGGGATGCCCTCTATCTATTTAACATTGTATTGGAAGTCCTGGCCAGGGCAATAAGGAAAGAAAGAGAAATAAAAGGCATACAAATTGGCAAAGAGCAACTAAAACTATCTGTATTTGCGGATAATATGATCCTGTACATGGAAAACCCAAGGGACTCACAAAAAACTACTGGAACTAACAGAGAGGTTCAGCAAAGTGGCAGGATACAAGATCAACATACAAAAATCAGTTGGGTTTCTCTACACCAGCAAGGATTCCTCTGACAAAGAAATAAGGGAAACAATACCATTTACTATAGCTACTAAAAAGATAAAAATAAATTCACCAGAGACACAAAAGACGTATATTATAAAACACTATACTATAAAACACTGCTCCAAGAGACAACAAGGCACTACATAAATGGAAGAACCTACCTTGTTCATGGATAGGTAGACTAAATATTGTGAAAATGTCAATACTACCTAAAGCAATCTATACATTTAACACAATCCCGATCCAGAATTCAATACAACTTTTTAAGGACATGGAAAAACTAATTACTAATTTCATATGGAAAGGAAAGAGACCTTGGATAGGCAGAGCACTTCTGAAGAAGAAAGACAAGGTCTCACACTCCCAGATCTTAGTAACTACTATACAACCACAGTAGTCAAAACATTATGGCATTGGTACAGTGATAGACAGATAGACCAATGGAACAGAATCAAAAGTCCAGATATAGACCCAGACAACTGATCTTTGACAAAAGTTCAAACTCTTAAAATGGGGAAGAGACAGCCTCTTTAACAAATAGTGTTGGCAAAACTGGATATCCACCTGTAGAAAAATGAAACAAGACCCATACCTCACCCCATACACAAAAAGAAACTCAAACTGGATCAAAGACTTAAATGTAAAACCCAAAACTATAAAATCCATTAAAGATAAAATAGGGGTAAGTCTGGGAGCCCTAATTTACAGCATAAATAGACTGTCAAGCATAATCCAGAATGTTCAGAAGATAGAAGAGAAGCTAGATGATTGGAACCTTTTAAAAATTAAATTCCTATTTGCATTGAAAGACTTCGTCAAAAGGGTGAAAAAAGAACCTACAGATAGGGAGAAAATATTTGCCTATGACATATCTGATAAAGGCCTTATCTCCAAAATCTATAGAAAACTTCAACATGTCAACACCAAAAAGGCAAATAACCCAATTCACAAATGGGCAAAAGACTTGAACAGACACTTTACCAAAGAAGATATACAGTCAGCCAACAAACACATGAGAAATAGCTCATGATCATTAATCGTTAGAGAGATACAAATCAAAACAACAATTAGATATCATCTCACCCCATCAATAATAGCAAAGTTCAACAGGTCAGAAAATAACAAATGCTGGCGAGGTTGTGAAGAGATTGGAACTCTTGTGGATTGCTGGTGGGATTGTAAAATGGTACAACCATTGTGGCAAATGGTATGGCATTTCCTTAGAAAACGGAAAACAGAAGTACCATTTGACCCAGCAATTCCCTTACTAGAAATATATCCTACAGAGGTGAGAGACAGCGCACGAACAGATGTGCACTTATGTTCATCACAGCACAATTCACCATAGCAAAGAGATGGAAACAACCTAAATGCCCATCAATGGATGAGTGGATAACAAAATTATGGTACATGCACACAATGGAATACTATGCTACATTAAAGAACAATGAGGGGGATATGTGAATCATCTCACAATGTGGATGAACCTGGAGGACATTATGCTGAGTGAAATAAGTCAGTCGCAGAAAGATAAGTACTGTATGAGCTCATTACTGTACAAAGAAAAAGAATGGTTTGCTTGGGAAAGGGAACTCACTTAGTAGGTTACTGGGATGGGGAGGGAAAGTGAGAGATTAATTTCAGGCTAGTTGGGGCCTACATGCTGACATGGGTAGGGGGAGGGATATATGGAAAGGATCTATTGACCACCATGATAATATTAGGAAATGGGAGGACACCAAATTGTGCACAACAGAGATAGAGAGCAGATGCTAATACTAACCAATGTGTCCACAATACTGCATTGCCATTAACACCAAACAACAGGCTACAGATAAACACATAAACACCTGAGATGATCAGACAGGGGTCAGTGGACAGAAGTATATTCTAGACCAAGGATAGATTCAGCTGAGGCTAATCTTGCACAGACACTAGTGATACAAAATACCTCTAGTCCTTACAGAAACAATAAAAGACAGACACAGAGTAATCCCTCACAGGCAACCAGATAGTATGGGAGAGAGATCCAATAGATCTACTGCCTCAGGACCCTGGTAATAGTACTTGGGGACACCAGACTCAATTGGCACAACAAAATACATAAAAGCCTTGCTCCACATCCTACATTGGTGAGTAGCAACTTGGGTCTTAAAAGCTTTCAAGCGCCCATTTAAGATGCAGCTAATGGTCTTCTAGCATCAGAAGCGAAGAAGAACATACACACACACACACACACACACAAAAAAATTTGAAAACAGTCAGACATAGGACAGGATGGTCCTTGATACCAGAAGAACTATATGATGCCCGGCTACCAATGCCAACCACCCAGGAAAGGATCAAAGGATCAAATATGGAGATCCTAGATAGAGTGGGAGGGAAAATGTGGAACAAAATCCAAAAACTCAATAATGAGCAGAATTATTGGTCAGATGAAATCGGGTGAGACTCCCAATACTATGGCTCTGGAATATATTCTGCACCTGGAATAAAACTCACTCCCAGGGACTGGCTCTCAGTCCAATAGTTAACAAGATGTACATGCAGACCACTGAACCCAGGATGACACACCCACATACTCTACGGTAAAATATCCCCTTAGAGCCAGAGACCACGGGACACCAGAGGACCAACATTCAAACTGAGGAAATGCAAGACAAACAAGAGCACATAAATATGAGTGACACAAGGGGAGGGTAATAGGGTAAGGAGGGGAGGAGACTGGATTAGGGTTGGACATGGCGAATGGGGAATGAAAATAAATGTGCACATTACATTGAATGTAAAACAAGCTCTTAAAATTAAAAAAATAAAGAAAAAAGAAGACATTCAGGTGGCTAACAAACACATGAAGAAATTCTCATTATAATTATAATGAGCCTAGAAACTGAGAAATTCAAATCAAAAGAACAATGAGATATCATCTCACTCCAGCATTAATAGCAAAGATTAAAAAAAAAAGAACAGAAAACAACAAATGCTGATGAAGGTGTGGAGAGATTGGAACTGTCATACGTTGCTGGCCAGACTGTAAAATATTGCAATTATTGTGGCATGGGGTTTCCTTAAAAAGTCAGAAATAAAAAATACTATATGATCTGTTGTTGTTGTTGTTGTTATGTGCCGTCAAGTCGGCCCCGACTCATAGCGACCCCTCCTTGGGTTTCCGAGGCAGTATCACTACGGAAG
>NW_006921663.1:5742531-5743128 GCF_000298275.1 Orycteropus afer afer
ATTGCTGACTGAAATTAGTCAATCACCAAATGACAAATAGTGTATGATACCACTACTATGGAAAGTGAAGAAAAGACTCACATATAGAAAAAAAATTCTTTGAAGTTTATGAGGGGTGGAAGATGTAGAAGAGATAAATTATCAACTAGAGGATAGATGAGTATTAACTTGGATGAAGAAAAAAAGCAATATACAATAAGCAGGAGGTAAGCACAAAATTGTTAAGTCAAAGGAAGACACTTAGAGGATCAAAGAGTTAAAGGCAACAAAGATAAATACTATTACACACATTACTACAAGAAGGGTAAAAATAATCTATGAATGTGTACATAAACATGCAAGGTGAACAGGTATAGGAAGGTGAATCAGACTACACTTATGAATATATATAGGTTTGACAGAGGATATTTCTTCATATCTATCTATGTTGTTGTTGTTGTTAAGTGCAGTTGAGTCATTTCCGACTCATAGCGACCCCATGCAAGCAGAATGAAACACTGCGCGATCCTGCGCCAGCCCCACAATCCCTGCTATACTTGAGCCCATCATTGCAGCCACCGTGTCAATCCATCTCGTTGAAGGCCTCCCCCTCTTTCA
>NW_006921663.1:5744708-5746006 GCF_000298275.1 Orycteropus afer afer
GGTGACAGACATCAAGATCAATGGGCATAACAGTCTACAAACACAATGAGCTACATCCTACTTTGGCGAGTAGTGACTGGGGTCTTAATTTCTTGTAAGCGGCTAATAGGTAACGATTGGTCCTTCCCTGTTTGGAGCAAAGAAGAGTGAAGAGAATCAAAGACACATGGAAACAATTATTCCCAGGGACTAATGGACCACATGAAACTCAGCCTCCACAACCCTGATACCAAAACTACATGGTGCCCAGATACCCTTGCTGATCACTCTGAAAGGAATTGCAATACATGGTCCTGTACAGTGTCGGAGAAAAATGTAGAAAAATTCAAAATCATAAAAAAGGTCAAGTTTACTGGTTGAGTAGAGACTGGTGAAACCCCCAAGTTTGTGGTCCTTAATCATCCTTCAAGCTTAGAAATAAACCCACCCTCATTGCTCAACTTTCAGCCTAACAATAGAGAGACCTATAAATGAACAATAACATCAAAGAAGCATAGATTCCTTAGAACAATAAACTGTAAGAGATCAAAAGGACAGCATTTGCCTGGGGATGCTTAGAATAATCAACCATACAATATCAAAAGGGCAGCCTTTTGATCAACCTTGCGATGAAACTCAGAAGTCAGGAAGGAACAATAAAGAAGGAAGAACGGAAACAGGAAACACAGGGAAGAAGTGAGAAGCATACTTTTACTTTGTTGGAATTGCAATCATTGTCACAAAACAAAATGTGCGTGAATTGTTGAATGGGAAATCTATTGCTCAGTAAACTTTCACTCAAATCACAATAAAAAATTTTAAAATCTCATTCACTTTTATTTTAAAATAATGATAACATTTAATAATATTCTTAATTTATGAACCATTTTTGAATCAAGAGCTTGATTTGTGGCAATATTTTAATTTTGTCTCAAAATTATTTTTAAAATGTACATGCTAGTGTATAATTTTTTTTCTTTAAATCATAATTGACTTTAAAAAATGTGTTCACATTTCTGTATCTGATTAGGTAATTTGGATAAACAACCACCAGGCGGCAGAACTGTCTCTGTTATTGAATTAAAACAAGCAATATTTCCACCAGAAGCCAGTTAACAAAACATTGTATTTAGTATTTATTTAAAATATATAATTCAATAGTTTATAACCAACAAGGTAGCAATAAATGGATATTCTCATGAAGTTTAACAGTTTTAATTATATATTTTTATTTCTCCCGTGCGGCTTTCAGGATTCTATCTTTGTCTTTGGTTTTGGTCATTTTGATGATGATGTGTCTTGGTGATTTTCTTTTGGGG
>NW_006921663.1:5748616-5765086 GCF_000298275.1 Orycteropus afer afer
AAAAAAAAAGGAATAATCTTTTATTGAAATTAACCAGTAAATGGAATTTCAGTTTTTCACTGTCATATTTATTTTTCTTGTTATCATAATTGATTGACAAATAAAATATTTTATTATTCTATTTTATTGATGAGGAAATAAACTTCAGTACTTCCAAAACCAGTGAGCTTAGGATATGAATATACATCTACACAAACAGCTGTTTTTGGTTTCTGTGTTAATCTTGTAACTTTTCATGCTTTGTCTATTTTACCTTGTCAACTAATGATGAAACCAGGTGAGAGTTACAAATCACAATTTTCCATTTGTACGTATAAGGCCCTGTAATCCTCATTTACTCATGGCTGTCTGGGTACATCATCATTGCCAAATGCAATGGCATTCACTCAGAGATATTTTGAGAATTTTTGTATAACCAAGAAATATGGTAGTTGTCTTTATATGATGTTCAGTTTATCTTTTTACTCTCTTTTAGTTAGTCACTTGCTTGATCTTGTCTGTTGATATATTTCTTTAATACCACTAATTTGAGTGAACATTTTGGGTTTTCCTAGTCTATCACATTGTTTTCTGATTGATAAAGGCTAGTATATAGCATCATGGGAAAAGTACCAGCATTTGGGATCCTGAGTCAAACTCCAGTCTATGGTACCTAATAGCTCAGTTCTGTGGCCAATTAATTTACCTCTTTGGGGTTTTGGCCTTTCATATATAAAATTATGAGCTTGGACTGAATATCGTAGTTCCTTTTCAGTTTTAATATTCTTTGATTATATTTGCCACTGGCTACATTATAACACTTGTTAATTGATTGTGGTCAGTTTAATACAGCAATAATTCAAGTTTTTGAAGCAGTATCTATGACACAATGAAGTGCTAAATAAGTGAGAATTATGGTGATGATGATAATGATATAATGATGACAGTAGTGATATGATGATCAATATTTCCTGATATGTTTTTCAACAATGTAATTTAGATATTTCATCAGTGTCATGTTTCTCAGTCCTCACAATCTGTAAATATGTTGAAGTATATTTAAATCCCAGTGGTATAGCCTAACATTAGATAAAAACATATAGAACATTTCAAATTGAACTTAGTTTGGGAGTGAGGCAAGTACTTTGTCAGTATTCATGAGAGCAATTGTTGTTATTGTTATGTGCCGTCGAGTCGGATCCAACTCATAGTGACCCCTCCTTGGGTTTCCAAGGCAGTATCACTACGGAAGCAGTTAGAGAGATCAAAATTACCCTACCCACTCTGCTTGTTGGCAAAATAGCACACCTAGGTAAATATGAGTAAGCTCTATTCAAATATGTGTAAGCCAAAAATATTTTAAAACATAAAACCAAAAAAAAAAAAAAAGTCAATACTAAGCATACTTGTGAAAATAATTTTCTAAAATTAGAATGTGAGAACATTATAAGATATATTCTTTGTGTGATCAAATACATCAAAGAGGATATGGCCTCTTGGTAACAAGAGTTTGAACTCAACTTGAGATAAAGACAAAATGCAAAGAGAATTAATTGGCATGTAAAAAAAATAAGGATGATTGGAAATACAAAATACACTAGTGACAAAAATCATACTTGAAACAATGGAAAATTGAATCAGTGCTTTAAAAAACTTGAAAGATTTTCCAAGAATGTAGGGGGAGTAGATGACAACTGATTCTAATGAAAAGATGGATGTAAGCCACAAAGAACAGAAAAAGTCACTGCCATCTAGCATTACAGTTACTGAAAGGACAGAAACCAACTCTAAATGAATGGAAACAAGACAACAACATTTTAGGAAACAACAGACACACACACAAATATACACAAACTTACAGCTAAAAACTGAGTTCACAATTAGCAAGCATTGATGTATTCATTTGATGAACAAAAGAAACTTCTATTAGAATTTAAAATAATGTGGTGTATTCAAAATCTCCGTAACATTTAAAGCAAATAAAATAAAATTTATTTACCCATCAAAAGGAATTATAAAGAAATCTCCCAAACTTTCAGAAACTGAGCTAAACACTTTATTATTATAATAAATGCACAAATTTTAAAAGCTTGAAGTTATAAATCAAAGAAAAAACAGAAATATTAGATACACATACAGTAGGGTATAGAGGTATACACACACACATACATAGTACAGTACACACATTTATTGTTTGTATAAATACTTAAGAAAGTAGAATACATGAAATAATCTTACATTGTCAAAAGGAAGAATTCATAATAGTGGTTTCATAATCATATTCTTCCTCAAGGAATGTATCAAAGTTTAAAATGGTAAATATTTGGAGGTACAAATATGAAACATAATTATAAACATATTTTTTCAGTCTTTACCACAAGCTGACTAAAACAAATGAGCTAATGAATCTTATTAAAATTACAAAGTATGACTATATCTGTAATTTAACTATACAGAGAATACTATATTCTTTGTAAGGAGCTCTGGTGGTGTTGAGGTTAAGGCAGTGAGCTGCTAACCCAAAAGTAAGCAGTTTGAACCCATCAGCTGCTCCATGGGAGGAAGATGAGGCAATCTACTTCCATAAAGATTTATATAGCCTTGCTAACCCAATGGGGGTCGTTATGAATTGGAATTAACTTGATGGCATTAGTTTGTTTTTTATTTTATATTTTTAATATTCTTTATACACAGAATGTATAGAACTATAAAAATGCATCTCTAAAATTACTGAGAGCTGCACAATAAGTTGAATAAATTGATATATCTTCATTATCCTGCATACAAAGCTGACTATTATGAAGATAGTATTATTTTCTGCATAATTTATAGGTTTTAAGTAGAATAGTGCTCAAGCATTTGACTGCTAACCAGAAGGCTGGTGGTTCAAACCCACCAGCCACTCCTTGGAAGGACGATTGGGCAATCTAATTCCATAGAGATATTGCCTTGGAAACCCAAGGTAGGGTCACTATGAGTTGGATTGACTCAACTGCAGTGAGTTTTTTTTTTTTTTTTTTGGTTGTGTAATAAAAACTATAATTTTTATTGGAAGCATAAAAAATGTGGTTAAAAAGCCCATTTTGATATATTGAAGAACAAAATGACAAAGATAATGTTGAAAGCAGAGATGAATAAAGTGACACATATTGCCAACTCTTAAAAATATTTTAGAAATAAAACAATTAAAGATGTGGTTCTGGAACAATGAATGAGAGATGAGTATAGAAGAACAGACAACACCGAAAACACATCTACACATAAATTTGTCATCATTGGTAACTGTAGAGACCTTGCCTCATGGTGACTTTATTTGTAACAGACGGAAACATTGCCCAGTTCTACACCATCGTTATGATCACTGGTGTTTGAGTCCACTGTTAATTATTGTAGCTATATAGACAAAATTAACAGGGGTGAAGGAAATACATGAAGTGGTACAAATCGTTAACATTCAGCCGCTAAATGAAAGACTGGAGGTTCAATTCCACACAGAGACTCCTTAGAAGAAAACCCTGATGATATTTTCTGTTAAATAAACAACTGAAAACCCCATGGAGTAAGTTCTACTCTGACGCTTAGGGGTCACCATGAGTTGGAATTGACTGATTGGTGATTGTTTTGTTTTTAAGATAAGCACACCAATTTGTAGTCATTTAATATTGGGAGGAAAATCAAATTAATTGTTCATCTCAGCATAGGTTATAGTAGATATCAGTAGATTTAAAAGTAAAAGAGAAGTGATTTACAATATTCTGAACATAAAACATAATTTAATATGTATCTAATCTTTCCAACAGAATGTGGAAATTGTTGAACAATACCATTAATATCACACATAAGTAAAATTTTGCTGAAGGTAATTCAAAAACAGTAGCATCAGTATATTGACAGGGAACTTGCAGAAATTCAAGCTGGGTTCAGAAGAGCATGTGGAAAGGGAAATGTCATTACTGATGTCAGATGGTTCTTGTGAAAGCAGAGACTACCAGAAAGGTGTTTACCTGTGTTTTATTGACTATGCAAAGGCACTTGACTATGTGGATCATAAAATAAATAAATAAATAAAATGTATGGCTAATGATTGAGAAGAATAGGAATTTCAGAACACTTAATTGTGCTCATGAGGAACATGTACATACACCAATAGGCTGTCGTTCAAATAGAATAAGGGGATACTGAATGGTTTAAAATCAAGAAGGGTGTGCATTAGGGTTGTATCCTATCACCATACTTATTAAATTAGTATACTCAGCAAATAATCCAAGAAGCTGGACTACATGAAGAAGACCAGGCATCAGGACTGAAAGACTCATTAACAGCCTTCACTATGCAGATGATACAACTTTGCTTGCTGAGTGAAGAAGACTTGAACTTACTGATGAACATCAAAGACGACAGTCTTCAGTATGGATTACACCTCAACATAAAGAAAACAAAAATCCTCACAATCAGAACAATAAGCAACATCACAGTAAATGGAGAAATAATTTGTCAGGGATTTCATTTTACTTGGATCCACAATCAACACCTGTGGAGGAAACCATCAAGAAATCAAATGCCATATTGCACTGGACAAATGTGCTGAAAAAGACCTCTTTAAAATGTTAAGGAGCAAAGATAACCCTTTGAAGACTAAGGTGCACTGACCCACCTCCCCCCACCAAAAGAAAAAAAAAAAAAAACCTCACTGCTTTGGAGTCAATCCCAACTCATAGCGACCCCTTCTTGGGTTTCTGAGGCAGTATCTCTATGGAAGTAGATTGCCCAGTCTTCCTTCTGAGAGGAGTGGCTGGTAAATTTAAACTGTCAGCCTTCTGGTTAGCAGTCAAATGCCTTAGGCAATATGCCACCAGAGCTCCTTGAGCCTAAACCCAAGCCATTATATTTGCAATGGTCCAATATGCATATGAAAGCTGGACAATGATAAGAGAGACTGAAGAAAAGTTGATGCATTTCAATTGTGGTGCTGATAAAGAATACTGAAAATACCATGGACTGCCAGAAGAAGGGACAAATCTGCCCCGGAAGAAGTGCAGCCAGAATGCTCCTTGGAAGTAAGAATGGCCAGACTTCCTCTCCTGTGCTTTGGTCATGCTGTCAAAAGGGACCATTTCCCAGAGAAGGATATCACACTTGGTTAAGCAGAGTGTCAGCGGAAAAGGGGAAAACTCAACAAATGGATAGACAAAGTGGTTGCAATGATGGGCTCAAGCATAGCAAAGATTGTGATATGGGGCAGGACTGGGCAGTGTTCGTTTCTGTTGTGCATGGGTTCGCTTTGAATCAAATTCAACTCTATGGCACCTAACAACAACAGCAATCTTGAAATAATGTCTTTCAAAACTTAATCACAATGGAAAAAACAGCAAAAAATTGATAATTTTGAGTAACTTTGCATTATATTGAAAAAATGGTATTAATGCTGATTTTTACTGTGAACTTTTTGTGAGTCAGGCATTCTCTTAAAGTTTTATACTTATTAACACATTCAAGATCACTCAGTGAGGTAAGTGCAGCTACTGTCCACCTTTTATGCATTAAGTCACTAAGGAATACAGAGTTTAAAGAATTTATCCACGGTCACAAAATGAGTAAAAACAGAGGCTGAATTAGAACCCAAAGGATCTGACACCAGAGCACATGTTTTCATGTTTTTAACTAGTACTTCATTATATTATATATATATAAAAAGACAGAAAATATTTGTTATTAATATAGTAGGAAAATATTGAAGATTATTATATATAATGAGCAGTTTAATCATATCAATCATATCAAGGAGATATGTCAGTCAAAATGGAAATGAAAACAATATGTAGAGATTATATTTTTATAAAATGTGGATTTCTAAAATAATTAAGGCAGGCTAGGTAAGAGTGGAAGGAAGGCTGGGCAATCCTACTTCTGTAGTGATACTGCCTCAAAAACCCAAGAAGGGGTCGCTATGAGTCGGGGCCGACTCGAGGGCACATAACGACAGGTAAGAGTGATGCTCTCATACAGAATGTTAAATTTCTGGAAATGGTATAGAATGTTATTTGACTGTACAAATCAGGAAGGTTTTTCTTTTTCTTTTTTTTTTTTTTTTTAGTCTTTTACATTTGCCTTTTAGGCACAGAATGCCAAATATAATGCGTGAACTAAAAAAGTACTTAGTGATGCCGAATGCAAAATATTGCATTCTTTGCCACACTGGTAGCTTCCAAATCAGTAAAAGTATTCAAGTAGAAACCACTTTTCCACCCTGACTACCACAATTCCCTGTAGAGGCTCTACCTAGAATTACAGAACCAGCATTTTCAAAAACGTCCATGGGTAATTTGTTACACACACACACACACACACACACACAAATCCCCCAAATCCCACTTCTATCTAGTCAATTCCAACTCACATTGACCCTATAGGGCAGATAGAACTGCTCCTTAGGGATCCCAAGGTTGTAGACCTTTACAGAAGCAGACTGCCTCATGCTTCTCTCCCATTGAGGCTGGTGAGTTCTAACCATCAACATTTTGTTGATACAATGTTGATGTGGCAAATTTTCAGAAGCAAATTGCCATGTATTTCTTTCTAGTCTGTCCTAGTCTGGAAGTTCCAGTGAAACCTGTCCACCATAAGTAACCCTGCTGGTATTTAAATACTGGAGACATAGCTCCCAGCATCATAGCCAAATACAAGCCACCACAATATGAGAAACTGACAAACAGGTGATGGCTGACAGATGGGTGGTGGATGTCTATTCTAAGGGTAAGTTAAGGACAGTGTTTTTATATTGATCATCTTGAAGTCTTTAGCTGCTACTAAGTTATCTTGTAGAGAGTTGATTCCAATAAATGAATGAATTAAAAAATGAAAAAGAAAGTGACAAAATGTATGAATGACCAAAGTTGAGATAACTATAGGATTTCTTTTAACACTGACATAACCATATATTTTTCTCATCATTTATTTTCTAATGTCATTTTCTCCACTGTTATGGTTTTAAAGTCTAGGCTATATTTTAGAGTAAAATTTGTTTCTTATCTCTGCATTAAAAACATATTAATACCATAGAAATATACTGCAATTCTATGCTAAAATTTTAATTGCCATATTCCCTTTTTCTACAATGCTTAGACTTGAGTTTATAGGCAGAATTCTCTGTCAAGTATTAGAATTGCAAATGGACATACTTACTTTGTATTAAAAGAACAAGAGCTGCCAGTGTCTGAAAAGTTAATTAGACAAAACAGACAAGTAATTACATCTTATTAACGTGTAAAAGACCTGTGACAAATTGCGCTAATTGTATGCTCTTACACATCTGAAGAGGTCAGCCTACTTTAAAAGTATGTTGGTAATGGAAGACAAATATATCTTTATGTGCTTGATAAGAATATTATAAACTGCATTATTTATAACTCCATTGAAATACTCAATAAATTTTAGTTTTAAATTAAACTGCTCATTAAACATGAGAGCCAGTACCTAATACTTAAAATAGACTATAAAGCTTGTTGCACTGCAAGATAAAGTTGAAGGTCTAACATTTCTTCAGAATAGCTTTATATGCCCTTTTCTTACATATACCATTATTTTTAAGTGACTCAACTCTGGAGATGTTAAACTATCTTAATGTGTCCTCAGTGAAGGGAAGAATCCTTCCATTAATGGTATTCACCTCAAAGAAATATGTTTCCTTTTAAAGAGCTCTCAGTTGCTTAAACTCAGAAATAATGAGTTGAGTACTCTGATTAGCTATTGAGCGGTATTTCCAAACAAAAAAGACAGAGAAAGAACAAACAAATGAGTGAAGAAACTGGGGTTTGTTTTGTTTGTAGAAAATCAAGGGCAGGTTAGAGGAAAAGGTGATTAAAGGCAAAGAAGTGATAGAGGTGAAGCGATATTTTAGAAAAATAGCCAAAACATCCAACAGAAGCTTGGAGAGACAAAAAAAGAAGTAGATGAAAGCCATTTGAAATGAGGAATGAGTCAGTGGCTCTCACAGGCAAATACTTAATTAAATAAAGGCACTTTGAGTTTCTTTCATTGAGCACCTGTCAAGGGAAGGGAACACTAGCAATTCTAGAGGAAATTGTTTCTATTTCAGTTAACAAAACCAGGGGTCCACTCAGGGCTCTCAGAGGAGCTTCACAGATAATGTAGATAATTTTTCTTCTGTGCTGTAGCACCACAGGCCTTCTAAAATGAACCTAACTCCACATTTTAAATATTTCTGGTTGGTAAGTTCTGTTCATCAGAGCAGTGTGCTGATGAAATCATTGTACCAAACTTCTTTCTATGTGGAACCTGGAAACTGCACGCAGGCTCACAGCTAAAGGCAGCAATGATAAAGATACAGTCAAATCTTCCACTCTCTCATGCCCATCCCAGAAATTTTGTGCTGTTTTAATGAATAGCTATATTGGGGTATACCAGAGTCCTTGTCCTTGTATGAATAAACTCAAGTAATGTGATCTAAACATCTGAACACTAATAATCATTGTATAATAAGATTATTCTATATACATTGTGTGTGTATATATATATATATATACAACATATTTGTTGTTGTTATGTGCCGTCGAGTTGGACCCGACTCATAGTGACCCATCCTTGGGTTTCTGAGGCAGTATCACTATGGAAGTAGATTGCCCAAGCTTCCTTCCAAGGAGTGGCTGGTAGGTATTATATATTATTGTATAATAAGATGCACTTTCTTTTATTGTACCACTTCTCTTTTCCTACCTGTTGTTAATAGATTAGTCTCAAATGTCAGATGGAAAATATTTATAACGCAGGTACAGTAAGATGCTCTTTAAGTTGATGAATGCAAAGAGCCCAATAAACCAAAAAAAAAAAAAAAAAAACAAACTCACTGCTGTGGAGTCAATTCAATTCACAGTGACCCCTCCTTCCAGGGCAGTATCTCTACGGAAACAGATTGCCTACTCTTCCTTCTGAGGAGTCATTCAAATAGTAATAATCATTGAACTTGACCTGAATCATGGGAAAATCAATTCTGAAAAGTTTAACCATAAGATACTGACAGAATATGGTGAGATTTATTAAAGAATAAGTAGACAGATGACCTCTGAGTTTAGAAAGGTAAGTCATATGGGGAGAATATCCCATTCATAGGCATGATTATTCAAATATTCCAGCTGAATAACTTTTTGATCACTGAGAAATCTATCATTATAAGAGCATACGTTAAATTAGTTGTCCAAAGGTATAAGAGAACAATATTATAAATGATGTAATCATAATTATGGTTCCTTAAAAAAAAATGGTATATCTTCTGTACTGAGCTCTTGGCAAAATTAAGTTTCAAGATGACCATCTGTTTCATATATTCATAATTTATAAGCTTGATTTTCTTGGAAATTTGCCTTTTCTGTTCATTGATAATCAGTATATTCTTCAGGTGAAAAATTAAAGTTTCAGAGAGATTGAAAGTATGCATTTTGAGTAGTAAAATTCATTCATAAAATATTGGCACCAAATTTTAGTGTGCTCATTTCATATTGAAAAGGATGTGGCTTATTGAAGGCATTATAATCTCCTTTACCTGGGATTGGGGAAACTTAAGTGAAGGAGAGGATGGAAAAGTCAAGGATAAGGGTCAGAACGAGAAGTTTTAAAATATCATTAGCCAAAGATTAAAGCAGAAAAGAGATGAAATGAGGTTAAACTATTAAATAATAGTAAGATTAGCATGATGACAGATGGACAAATAACTGGAATCCATGCTGTTCCTGGTAGACTTTTATGTACAAGCTGCACTAAAAGGAATTGAATTGCCCATTTAACTCTAAGAGGCATAAGTGAATCATACATAAATAGCAATGCTTTTGAAGTTTATTTATACATATATTTTATATTATAGGGAGCTCTGGTGGCATAGCACCTATGGCATTTGACTGCTAACCAGAAGGCTGGCAGTTCAAATCCACCAGCCACTCATCGGAAGGAAGATTGGGCAATCTACTTCCACAGTAATAGTGCCTCGGAAACCCAAGGAGGGGTCACTGTGAGTTCCATCTAACTCGACTGCAGTGAGTTTGGTTTGGTTTTAGTTTATATTATAAAAATAAAATGACCCCATTATAAAAACTGAAGTAATACAGAAAATAAATACCATTCACAGTCTTATCTTCCTTGTTCCAACTTTCTTAGAATTTTGTTATCCTTTGAGCCATCTTAGATTCATCCCTGTGGTTTCGAGAGATCACTCTGTGTATCAGTTTCTTATTTACACTTTAATAAATTACCACAAGCTCAGTGGCTTAAAACAATAAAATTTTTTAATCTTATAAATCTGGGGGTCAGAAATCTAAAATGGGTCTGCAGAGCTGCATTCCTTCTGGAAGCCCTAGGGGAAAATCTATTATCTTGCTTTTCCCATCTTCTAAAGGTTGTCTGCATTCTTTGGGTGGTGATCCATTCCCCCATTTTCAAAGTGAATAGTGTAGCATCTTGTAATCTTTCTCTCTGTTCCTTTATGTCTGCTTTCACATCACCTTTTGTTTGATTCTGATTCTTATGCCTCCCTCTTATAAGGAACTTTGTGATTACTTTGGGCACACCTGGATAATCCAGGCTAATCACCCCATCTCAAGAGCCTTAGTTTATTCACATCTGCAAAGTTCCTGTTACCATGGAAAGTAACATATTCACAAATTTGGGGAATTACAATGGTCATGAATCATCTATTTTTTCTTTTTCCTGAAAACATGGGCAAGGAAGCAAGATGTCACTATATCAGAACCTCAAACCTATAAACGATCAGGATTTGAAAATAATTTTTTTTTTCAGGTTTTCTTGTCCCCTTGGAGCCCCTAAGGTATGTGTGTGGGTGGTATACTTCGGAATATTCTTAGCAACAAAATCTGTGAGGAGTGAGAGAATCAAGATTGGTCTGTAGAAGTTGAACTATGATATAATTGGCAATAGAAGCCTCAATCAATCTCATGGAAATCTCTGAAGCAGGACTTCATGTGGCTAGAACATTGCATCCTTGCACACATGTGGTTGCCATAGGTAGGAAGAGACCAAAATCTCAGTAAGGTGGTTTCCTTCAGCAGAGGAACATGATTGTCAGCTCTCGGTAGCCATGCTTGCAGCTAGGGAATGAGAGCCTTGACAAGCTAGGGATATGCAACATGTTATTTCCTATAATGTTCTTTGTTAAGGGTTGTATTCACAAATATTCAACAACATGTAAATTGGTATTCACACTACCGCCTTCATTCTTGGTATCCAGGATTCCTCTTCATAAGGTTGTTATATTAGGTACCATTGAGGTGGTCTCAATTCATAGTGACCCCATGCACAGCAGAAAGAAACACTGCTTTCTCTAATATCATCCTCACATTCATTGCTCTGTGTGAGCCCATTGGTCAATTCATGTCATTGAGTGTCTTTCTCTTTTTCACTGATACTCTACTTTGCCAAGCATGATGTCCTTCTTCAAGGACTGATCACTCCTGATAACATGTCTAAAATATGTGAGGTGAAATCTCACCATCCTTGCTTCTAAGGAGCATTCTCACTATACTTCTTCCAACACAGATTTGCTTGTTCTTTTGGAAGTCTATGGTATATGTTCTAGTTTTCTAGTGCCACTCTGACAGGAATATATGACAATGGGATGGCCTTAACAAAAAGGAGTTTATTCTCTTACAGTTTGGAGGCTTTAAGGCTAAGTTCAAAGTGTCAGGCTCTAGGGACTGAGTGAAAGCCCCTCAGCCTTGGGCTCCAGCTCTGTCTCCAGCTCCTGACCCACACAGCTACATGAAGGGTTCAAGGTGACATAAGCTAGAGAGCATTCCCCAAGGCTTCTGTTTATATGCCCGAAGCAGACCACATTCCCTAAGGCATCTACTCAGCTGCTCACAGTAGATTCTACCATGGAGTTGATTACCAGTCTCATCTAGGAAATGCTACATCTAGCTGCCCAGCCAGTCAATCAGGCCCAGCCAAGTTGACACACAAACTGAACTACCACAATTCCACCCCTTGTCAACTTGGCATCTGTACAGATCCTCATTGGTTGGCATCTGTACAGATCTCTCTCACTGGGTGGCTCTAGTCCCCTAGTTCCCCTAAGTGGTGACCTCACCCCCTTGGCCTGCTGGGCCCCATTCCTCTCCCTCTTGGGCATGGCAGCTTTGCCCCCTCACTCTTGGGCAGTGGCTATGGCTCCATCCCACTAGCACACATGAATGAGCAGCCCCACACTCCAGAACCAAGTTGGTAAAGACCTGGCTCTTTGAAACCTAGGGGGCTGTGGTCATTCCACCCCCAAAGGCCATAGTCCTACCCTTAAGGCTGAAGCAGCTCTGCTTTCATTTCCTTGGTCTCTCCACTTCTGCCAGTTAATGCTGAAGTCAACCCACTCTGTTGGGAAAGTTACTGCCCCAAAAGTACTTGGCTTTCTTGTTCTGTGGGCTGGTCAACCTGCTAATCCATTTCGTGCAGGTCTCTTCTACCAATTAGCGCCTTAAGGCAACCCACTCCGCCAGGAAGCCACCTACCCAATGGCACCCAGCTTTCTCCTCTGTGGGCTGGTAAGCTTGTTGCTGTTTAATGCCAGTCTCTGGGCTCTGTTCCTGCTATCTCTTATGTTGTATGCTGAGGTCTCTCTGCCAAGGTCTCGGATCAAGGATGCATTCCACTCCTGTTTGCACATTTTAGGTATCTGTCAGAAAAGCACCCCACTCTCTCAGTACAAAACTCTGTTCTGGTTACCTAGTGCCACTCTGACGGGAAATACCACAATGGGATGGCCTTAACAAAAGGGAGTTTATTCTCTTATAGTGTGGAGGCTTTAAGGCCAAGTTCAAGTTCCAGGCTCTAGGGGCTGGGTGAAAGCACCTCAGCCTTGGGCTTCAGCTCTGCCTCTAGCTCCTGGCCCACTGAAGCTAGAGGCTTTTCTTCACTCAGACAGCTGCTGTCTGTTGAGGTTGACAAGCCCAAGGTTGACAAGTAACAAGGCACAGTCCTGATATCATCGAATCACATGACAGGCCATTAATACATTTCCATTGTAAGTCCCAAGGTCAGCAGAGCATGGCAGGCTGCTGAACAATGACACGGCTACACAGAGTGTTCAAGGTGCCATAAGCTAGAGACCATTTCCCAAGGCTTCTGTTTATATACAGGAAGCAGACCACATTCCCTAAGGCAGCTACTCAGCTGCTCACAGTAGATTCCACCATGGAGTTGATTATCAGTCTCATCATGGGGAATACTACATCCAGCTGTCCAGCCACTCAACCAGGCCCAGCCAAGTTGACACACAAACTGAACTACCACAGATTTGCTTGTTCTTTTGGAAGTCTATGGTATATTTAATACTTTTAGCTAACACCATAATTCAAATTCATCCATTCTTCTTTGCTCATCTTTATTCATTGTCCAGCCTTCTCATGCATATGGGACAATTGAATATACCATGGTTTGTGTTAGGTGCACCTTAGTCTTCCAAGTGACATCTTTGCTTAAAGAGGTCTTTTTCAGATTTGGCCAATGCACTGTTCTTGTTGTTGTTGTTAGATGCTACTGAGTCATCTCTGACTCATAGTGACCCTATGTACAACAGAATGAAACACTGCCTTATGCTGTGCCAGCCTCACGATCCTTGCTATACCTTGCTAGCCCATCGTTGCAGACACTGTGTCAATCCATCTTGTGGAGGGCCTTCCCCTTCTTCATTGACCCTCCACTTTACCAAGCATGAGATCCTTCTCCAGGGAATGGTCCTGTCTGACAACACAACCAAAGTAGGTGAGACAAAGTCTGGTCATTCTCGCTTCCAAGGAGTATTCTGCCTGCACTTCTTCCAGGACAGATTTGTTAGTTCATTTAACACTCCATGGTACTTTCAGTTTTCTTCATCAACACCACAATTCAAAAGCATCAACTCTTCTTCAGTCTTCCTTATTCATTGTCCAGTTCTCACATCCATATTGAGGGGTTTGTAAATGCATGGTGTTTACATGCATTGCGTTAGGCACACCTTAGTCTTCAAGGAGACATATTTGCTCTTCACTTGAAAGAAGTATTTTGCAGCAGATTTGCCCAATGCAATATGTTGCCAAGGGTTTGATTTCTTGACTGCTACTTCATGGATGTTGATTGCTGATACAAGTAAAATGAAATCCTTGATAACTTTTATCTTTTCTCCATTTATCGTGATATTACTTATTGGTCCAATTGTGAGGACTTTTTTTTTTTGTCTGTGCTAAGGTGTAATCCATATTGAAGACTGTACTTTTTGATTGCCATATGTAAGTGCTTTTAGTCCTCTTCATTTTCAGCAAACAAGGCTGTGTCATCTGTGTACCAAAGTTATTTATGAGCCTACCTCAAATCCTGATGCTGTGCTTTTCTTCATATAGTCCATCTTCTCTGATTATTTCCAGCCACTCCTCAGAAGGAAGATGGGGCAATCTACTTCTGTAGTGATACTGCCTCGGAAACCCAAGGAGGGATCGCTTATGAGTAGGGTATGACTCGACGGCACATAACAACAACAACAACAATCTCTGATTATTTACACAGCATACAGATTGGTTAAATATGGTAAAAGGACACAAACCTGACACACACCTTTCCTGATTTTGAACCATGCAGTATTCCCTTGTTCTGTCCAAATGACTGTCTCTTGGTCTATGTACAGGTTCCTCATGAACACAATTAAGTGTTCTGGAAATATAATTCTTTACAATGTTATCCATAATTTGTTATGATTGACACAATCAAATGCCCTTGAATAGTCAATAAGACACAGGTAGGTACTTTTACGGTTTTCTTTGCTTTCAGCTAATATCCACCTGACATCAGCAATTGTATCCCTTATCTGAAGTCCTGTTATGAATCTGGCTTGAATTTCTGGCAGTTTGTTGTCAAAGTACTACTGCAAATTTTGAATTATCTTCATTATAATTTCACTTGCATGTGATATTGTTCTGTAACTTCAGCATTCTGTTGCATCAAGTTTCATTAGATTAAGCACAAATATGGCTCTCTTCCAGTTGGCTGGCTGGGTAATTTTCTTCCAAATGTCCCTGCATAGACGAATGAATTCTTCCAATATTGCATTTCTTTGTTGAAACACTTAATTTGTATTCTGTGAATTACTGGAGTCTTGTTTTTTGCCAATGCCTTCCGTGTACCTTGGACTTCTTGTATCAGTATACTGGCTCTTGAAAATATGCTAGCTCTTGAAATGATTGAATATTGACAAATTCTTTTGGTATGGTGATTGTGTATTGTTTTCCTCTTTTTTTTTTTGACTCTTCCTGTATTGTTCAATATTTTGCCTATGTTGTTGTTAGGTGCCGTCGAGTCATTTCCAACTCATAGTGACCCCATGCACAGCAGAACAAAACACCACCAACCCTGCACTAGCTCCATGTTCCTTGTTACACTTGAGCCCATGGTTGCAGCCACTGTGTAAATCCATCTCGTCGAAGGCCTTCCCCTCATTCGTCAACCCTCCACCTTACCAAGCATGACATCCTTCTCCAGGGAATGGTCCCCTCTGACACTTGACCAAAGTAGGTGAGACAAAGTCTGGCCATCCTCCATTCCAAGGAGCATCTCAGCTGTACTTCCTACCACACAGATCTGTCTTTTGGCAGTCCAGGGTAACTTCAGCATTCTTCGCCAGCACCACAACTCAAAAGCATCAACTCTTCTTTGGTCTTCCTTATTCATTGTCCAGCTCTCACGTGCATACGAGGTGATTGGAAATATCATGGTCTGTGTCGGGTGCACCTTAGTCCTCAAGGAGACATCCTTGCTCCTCAGCACTTGAAACATTTCCTTTGCAGACTATACGTTGTCTCATGTCCTGACTGTTGTTTCTATTGGCTTCAACTGTAGAACCAAGCAATATGAATTCTTTAATAACCTCAATCTTTTCTCCATTTATCATGATACTGCTTATTGGTCCAGTAGTGAGGATTTTTGTCTTCTTTATCTTGAGATGTAATCCATACTGTAGACTGTATTCCTCAGTCTTCATCAGTAAGTGCCTCAAGTCATCCTCACTTTCAGCAAGCAAAGTTGTATCATCAGTGTATCTCAGGTTGTTAATGATTCATTCTCCAATCCTGATGCCATGTTTTTCTTCAGATAGTCCAGCTTCTCGGATTATTTGCTCAGCATATAGATTGAAATAGTATGGGGAAAGGATACAACCCTAACCCACTCCCTTCCTGATTTTAAACCATGTAGTGTCCCCTTGTTCCTTTCAAACGACAGCCTCCTGGTCAAGATACAGGTTCCTCATGAGTACAATCAAGTGTTCGGGAATTCCCAGTCTTCTCAATGTTATCCATAATTTGTCATGATCCATACAATCAAATGCCTTTACATCGTCAATAAAGCACAAGTAAACATCTTTCTGGTATTCTTTGCCTTGAGCCAAGATTCATCTGGCAGCAGATATGATATCTCTTGTTCCATGTCCTCTTCTGAATCCAGTTTGTACCT
>NW_006921663.1:5766416-5776617 GCF_000298275.1 Orycteropus afer afer
ATGTCATTCCTCTTCAAACTGTCATTCCTTGCATAGTAGATCATATGGTTGTCTGATTCAAAATGACCAAAACCAGTCCATTTCAGCTCACTAATGCCTAGGATATCAATCATTATGCATTCCGTTTCATTTCTGACAACTTCCAGTTTTCCTAGATTCATACTTCATACATTCCATGTTCTGATAATTAATGAATGTTTGCCGCTGTTTCTCCTTCAATTTGAGTGGTGTCACGTCAGCAAATGGAGGTCTTGAAAGCTTTATCTTATCCACATGAGTAAGGCTGATTTTATTCTGATAATGCAGCTCTTGCCCAGTCCTTCTTTGAGAGCTTTGTAAGCTAAGTGATTCATTTTCCTCCTCTATATGGGCAATGTTTCTGGACTATTCATGAAGTTGTGCAGTAATGTATCAGACAATGTTTCTCTGCTATTCATAAGGTTTTCCCTGGCCAATTCTTTGAGAAGTGGATGGCTTCCTCCTTCTTCCTGGTCTGTCTCAGTCTGCAAGGCAGGCTGATTCCTGTGTACCATGTGCACCCTACTGGGTTTGAAACACCAGTGGCACAGCCTCAAGCCTCACAGCAACACATCACTACAGTAGGACAAACTGACAGACAAGTTTTTCTCTCATTTTGCCCATAGAATCCTTCAATACTGCAACTCAGGGTGGGAATTCTTCTTCATTTCTTCCAGCTTGAGAAATGCTAAGCATGTTCTTCTCTCCTGGTTCTCTAACTTCAGGTCTTTGCACTTTTCATTATAATACTTTATCTTCTCAAGTAACCCATTGAAATCTTCTATTCAGCTCTTTTATTTCATCATTCCTTTTATTTGTTTCAGCTAGTAGTCAAGGGGCAGCTCTGGTAGTGTAGTGCCTAAAGCACTTGACTGCTAACCAGAAGGCTGGTGGTTCATACCCACCAGCCACTCACCCTTGTAAAAACTTTAGTTTTTATTTTAAGTGAAGTCAATATCCCTTGTAGAATTTTGAGGCAAATAATGACATAAAGACATATATAGACAGAGATAGAGATAGAGATATGTGTGGAAGAAGGTCTGTTGACAGAGTGGTTAAGGCATTTGGTTGCTAACCAAAAGGTTGGTGGTTCAACCCCACCAGCCACTCCATGAAAGAAAGATGGGCAGTCTGATTCTGTAAAGATTTGCAGCCTTGGAAACCAAATGGGAGATTACTATGAGCTGGAATCAAGCTAATGGCAGTGAATTTGGTTTTGGATAGATACATACAAGAAGTCTCCAGGTTATGAAAAATTTTCATTCCTAAGACTGTCTTTAAATTGAATATGATGTAAGTATGAACAGTTAGATAATATTTCTATCTAACATGTTAGTCAAATGCTTATCTTAGTATATAGTGTACTTTTGTATGCATTAAAAACATTAAAGAAATACTTCCAGATACACTAAAACAACTTTAACATAATAGTAGTAATGTTTTGATGCATGTTACAAAATAGTGCTTGCTTGTTATTACAAACAATTGTATGTACCTAAAATTTTTAATATAATAGGATTTATGGTTGTTTATTGTTGGTGGTTCATGACTATGAGTTGTATGAAAGTAGGTATTTATAATGCAGTGACTCTGTGTGTGTGTGGTGTGTATGTGTGTGTGTGTGCATAGTTGTAGTTCTGTTTTTGTTTGTTAAGGGAGAAAAAAAAAACGGTTGAAAAATATTAAAATCATCTTCCTAGACACTAAAATCAACAACAAATATGTCAGGACAGATATTAGACTTATTATGAGCCAATGACTAACATTTTCCTGGAATAAGGAGGAGTAAACTTAAGTCTATAGAGGATTGCAAAATACAGAGACAACAAATATTATGTTTATTAGAGGAAATGACCTTCAAAGCTGGGGTTTTTATGAAGAAGGGAAGACAATAGCTGGAAAGTAGCAATGAAGGACAAGGAGAATATTTGTCCCAACTTCCGGTCCACTAGTAGGTGAGGTTTAGGGGAAACAATGATTTCAGGAAAGAGCCATGTTTCTGTTAGAACAGAAAGGAAGATGAAGGGAAAGTTATGTTTCTCAAGGCAATTGCTATCCAGAACATAGAGTAGAGAAACCCACTCCCATTGAGTCAGATCTGACTCATAGCATCTCTTCCTTGGGCTTCCAAGGTGGTATAACTATGGAAGTAGATTGACCAATCTTCCTCCCAAGGAGTGGCTGGTGGGTTTGAACCACCAGACTCTGGTTAACAGTCAAATGCCTTAAGCACTATGCCACCAGAGCTCACACTGAGTGGAGATAGTATGTAAAATGTCTGAAAGCAAGGATTCTGGAACAAGAGAGACATGATTTTCAACTGCATTTCCAAGTATGTGAACTGGGGAAAGGTAAATAAACGTCTAAGTCTTATTTTTCACTTCTGTAAAATGAGGGTAATATACTTACCTAAGGGAGCTCTGGTGGTGTAGTGTCTAAGTCATTTGATTGCTGACCAGAAGGCTGGCATTTCAAACCCACCAGCCATTCCTGGGAAGGAAGGTTGAGCAATCTACCTCCATAGGGATACCACCTCAGAAACCCAAGGAGAGGTCACTATGAGTTGGATCCAACTCAACGGCAGTGAGTTTGGTTTGGTTTTGGTTATTAGTAACATATATTCAAGTTTTGTTGTTGTTGTTGTTGTTGTTTTTAAGTCTTAAATAAAGTGAGTCACAGTAGATTGCCCTTTCCTTAAGTATGTAAATAGTTTCATACTGAACTGACAGATCCAGGCAAGTAAGACTCACAGTAAGATAAACAAGTATTTATATACAGGTAAAGAATGGAAAAAATGTGAAAATTATGAGTTAATGCTTTAACAATATCATGTCAATAATTGACTACTTCTACATTGTGCACTAAATCAATTCTAAAAAAAAGATAGAAGCTATAAACAAGTTAACACAGACTGATATTGGTGACCTTGATGATTGCCTTTATTTTATACAAAAACATTTTTTTCTGAAGATATTAAAATAATTTTTATCAGCTTAAAAAATATGATTCTTTAAAAATCATCTCAGACCACAATCTACCAATGTCAATTGCCATCCTAGCAAAATACTCTCTATTATATTATCTATGTCCTTTGGCTATAATTTTAGAAAACTGAAGTGAGCTATGAACTGTAGAGTAGTATCATTTTCTTCAAGGCATTGTTCAATAATAGAACTGGAGCTTTACAATCACTAAGGAACAGAGAGGCCAGAGAGGAGCAGTTTTTTCGTTAAGAAATTCACTGAACTGGCAACAAGTCTTTTTAATCTTTATGAATCACGGTACACCCAGGAGCTCTCATGGTAAGATATCAATACTTAGTGACTTGAGAACAAACTATGATGTTGTTTTCAAGCTGCCCTGGAAAAAGTAAAATTTATGTAGTTCATTTCATAAGGAATATGGAATAATGTACTCATTGTCTACATAGATTCTTAATCTGAGCCAGTCAAAGAGCTATTTCAGTAGCTGTTACTACCTCCTACCTTGCACATCCCCTCTCAACTGTGTGTGATGCTGGGAAGGAACTGGTATGCATTAGTCAGTATCACTGCTCTGAAAAAGGCTGTTTTCTACCTAGTCCCTATGTAATGAAATAAAAAGGTTAGTATTTCTACAAATTTATTCAAGCAATCATTTGCTTCTTTATTTTTATTTTTATTTTTTCTTTGGGTGAGGTTCTTGTTGACTGTCTCTGGCAGGCATTCTATTTTTTTTTCTTTAGAGGCCTGTCACTAATAGGTGGAAAAATAATGTTGTCTCATATGGGAGCTAAACAAAACTCTGGTGAAATTTTCCCACTTAAAGTCTTTGGCAATTTTGACTTTATAGAAGTAAAATGAAAGATTATCTACCATATTCTCCAACTAATTTTCGGGTCATATTGCAGTATGACTTAAACAAAGTGCTGGAGAAAGCACAGAATATATATTGCACATTTAGTGTAAGTAGCAATTTATAGTAGACCATCATAAAAACAAAAGTTTGAAAAGAAATTTTATTTTTTATACAATGGGAGTATTAAATTATTTGGATTTAGTAGGAGGAGAAAAAAGTGAGCTTTAAAAGAGTTTTTCCTTTTTTTTTTTCTATCTCTCTCTCTATATATGTATCTGCCTATCTATCATCTATCTATCTGTCTGTCTAAATTCTATCTATCTTCTATCTATCACCTTTTACATTACTATCACCCAAAGAACTGTAAAATACTAGGGGGTTGAGTTGATATCTAAATTTAATTATATCATTTTAATGATAGCATATAGCCCCTCAAAACTCTGAAATATGTCTCTGTTAGCAAATTCCAAATCCATTTTGTAACTTCAGGTGAATTTTTGGAGGTAGGATCAATATGGGTGATTTTTTCTTTTCTTTTCTGTAATATGTTCCCTGAATTCAACTGAGGAAACAGTTTTTAGAGCCAAGGATTTGCAAAGAACTTTTCAATGGATGATTGATGATGCCCACATTGATTAGTAATAACCTCTGCAATTTGTGAAGGAGATAGCTAATTGCAAATTAACATAAGACAAATTCTGAGAAGCACTGTAATTAATTGAGTCATTTATTCATTTGCTGAGCTACATGAAAGGCACTATGCAAACAAGGCTGATACATGTCATTGCCTTTAAAGAATTTGAAATCAAAATTTAAATAAACAAGGAAAGACACAGTTAGAGCCTATAACAATTACTATAAACAACATAGATGTATATACTGTCTTTTGACCTATGTACATCAAGAATGCTATGTACAATATGCTCCACTACACCATGGCAGATAAGAATACTAGATTATTACATTGCTAAGCCTAGAAAGGAGTCCCTTTGTGGTGCAAACAGTTACCTTGTTAACTGAAAGTTTCAGGTTCAAGTCCATCCAGAGACAACTTGGAAGATAGTCTGGAGATCTACTTGGGAAAACTCAATCACAGAAAACCCGATGAGCACAGTCCTACTCTGAGAGAGGTTCAGTCACCATGAGTCGGAATACACTGGACAGCTACTTGTCCATTAAGCCTGAAGAGAGCCATTTTCCATACAGTACTCTATTCTGGGTAGAAGTTACAATTTAAATAAATTGGAAGTAATAAAAAAATATATTATTTATTCCTAACCTATATATGAGGGTGTAGTAATTATTGAATAGTATCAAAAACATCACATGAAAGTAAAATTTTGTTGAAGATAATTCAAAAAAAATTTCAGCAGTATACTGCAGAGAATTTCCAGAAATAATTCAAGCTGGATTCAGAAGAGGATGTGAAACGAGGGACATCATTACTGATGTCAGATGGATCTTGGCTGAAAGCATAGATTACTAGAAACATGTTTACCTGTGTTTTATCAATTATGCAAAGACATTCCACTCTGTGGATCATAATAAATTATGGACAACATTGCAAATAATGGGAATTCCAGAACACTTAATTGCACTAACGTGGAACCAGTACAAAGACAAACAGAATGTAATTTGAAAAGAACAAGGGGATATTGCATGGCTTAAAATCGGAAAGATGTGTCAGGGTTGTATCCTTTCACAGTATTTATTCAAACTATTGCTAAGCAAATAACCTGAGAAGCTGGACTGTATGAAGAAGAATGTGGTATCAGGTACAGAGGAAGATTAATTGACAACCTGCAATACACAGATGATGCAACCTTGCTTGTTGAAAGTGAAGAAGACTTGAAGCACTTACTGATGAAAATCAAACACAATGGTCTTTAGTGTGGATTACACTTGAACATAAAGAAAAATAAAATCCTCAGATCTGGACCAATAAGCACCATCATGATAAATGGAGAAAAGATTAAAGTTGACAAAGATTTCATTTTACTTGGATCCACAATTGACATTCAGGGAATCAGATGTCATATCGCAATGGACAAATCTGCTGCAGAAAACCTCCCTAAAGTGTTAAAGAGCAATGATATAGTTTGAAGACTAAAATGAGCCTAATCCAAGCCATGGTATTTTCAATCACCTTATATGCATATAAAAGCTGCACGAAAAATGAAGAAAAACAAAGAAAAATTGGTGCCTTTGAAGTGTGGCTTTGAGGAAGAATACTGAAAATACCATGGACTTCCAGAAGAACTAACAATTCCATCTTAGAAAAACTGCAGCCAGAATTCTTTTTAGAAGCCAGAATGGCCAGACTTCATCTCACTCACTTTGTCATGTTGTCAGAAGGGACCTCTCCCTGGAGAAGTATATCACATATGGTAAAGTAAAGGGTCAATGACAAAGGAGAAGTCCCTCAAGGAGATGGAGAGACACGGTGACTGCAACAATGGGCTCAAGCATAGCATGGATTTTAGGGATGGTACAGGACCGGGTAATGTTTCATTGTGCTGTATGTAGGGTTGCTGTGAATCTGAGCCTGCCTGACAGTACTTAACAACAACAACCACCTGTTGTTGTTGTTGTTGTGTGCCGTCGAGTCGGCCCCGACTCATAGAGACCCCTCCTTGGGTTTCCGAGGCAGCATCACTACGGAAGTAGGATTGCCCAACCTTCCTTCCGAGGAGTGGCTGGTGGGTTTGAACCACCAGCCTTCTGGTTAGCAGTCAAGTGCTTTAGCCACTATGTTACCAGAGCTCCTATGTATGTATAAATAAACTTGCCCCTGGTGTTTTCACAATTATTCTTCAAAAAATATCAAGGTCCATTACAATTAATATACATCAGGATCCCAAATCTATGTTTTCAGTAATTTTGATATAATTTCCAATGGAATAACTTCATTATTTTCTTCATTTATATATATATATATATATCAAATTAAAAAATGCATACATTTTTAGTTCACATGATGAACATTATTTTTCACTCTTCTTCCTATTCTCTGTCAAAGAAATCACCAGTTCCTATTGATTATTTTCTTTGTAATGCGTCCATTATAATTCTGTCTGTGTATTTCTCAATTCCTCACCTAAATGTAGATCTTCTTCTTTCCTACTCAACTCCTATGGGGGGGAGGGGAAATCATTGCCTAGTTGATTCTGACTGATGTGAACTCCCATTGTATTTCCAAGGCTGGAAATCTTTATGGGAAGCAGACTGCCTCATACTTCTTCCACAGACCTCTAGTGCGGTGACCACTGATCTTCCATTAGCAGCAAAATGCCTTAACAACTGCACCACCAGAGCATCTTACTCAACTGCTAATATGGTTTTCAAATTGGAGCTCTTGGATTAATCTTTTCAGTTCTACAATAACTGTAATATCTTAACTCATATATCACTCTTGGTGTTATTATTGTTGTTGTTAGGTGGTGTCGAGTTTGCTCCCACTCATAGTGACCCTATTTACAACAGAACAAAACACTGCCCAGTCCTGTGCCTGCATCATTGTCTTTACAATACCTGAGCCTAAGGAGTCAGCCTTAGGGATCCAGGTGAGGGGAGGTGTTCTGGTTACCTGGTGCTACTCGGGAGCTCTGGTAGCATAGTGGCTAAGGCACTTGACTGCTCACCAGATGGCTGGCGGTTCAAACCTATCAGCCACTCCTCAGAAGGAAGGTTGGGCAATCCTACTTCCGTAGTGATACTGCCTCGGAAACCCAAGGAGGGGTCGCTATGAGTCAGGGCTGACTCGATGGCACATAACAACAACAACAACACTCTGACAGGAATATACCACAAATGGGATGACCTTAACAAATAGGAGTTTATTCTCTCACATTTTGGAGGCTTTAAGTCCAAGTTCAAAGTGCAGGCTCTAGGGGGTGGGTGAAAGCCCCTCAACCTTGGGGTCCAGCTCTACCTCCTGTTTCTGGCCCACTGGAGCTAGAGGTGTTTCTTCACTCATGCAGCTGATAGCTGTTGAGGCTGACAAATCCAAGGTTGACAAGTAACAAGGCACAGTCCCAATGTTACCAAAGCACATGGCAGGCCATTAATTTTTAAGTCCATTGTAAGTCCCAAGGTTGTCAGAGCATGGCAGGCTACTGAACAATGACATGGCTACATGCAGGGTCCAAGTGTGCCATAACCTAGATACTGTTGCCAAAGTAGCTTCTTATATATCAGAAGCAGACCACATACCCAAAGCAGATACTCAGCTGCTTGTGGTAGATCCCACCATAGAGGTGATTGCCAGTCTCATCATGGGAATAACTACCACCAGCTGCCCAGCCAGTCAACCAAGCCCATTCACATTGACATACAAACATAATTACCACAGCAGGGAACCCAGGTGACACCCCAAAATTGGCAAGGCAGGAAAGTGGGGAAAAGGACAGAAAAAGGCCAGAGGGACCAGAACAGAGCAAGGAGTCAGCCACTGGAATCCAGGTGAGGTGAGGGAAGCCTGGCCATGCCCCACAAGAGGCAAGGTGGGAAAGCAGGGGAAAGGAGAGAAAAAAGGCCAGGGGGTGGGACAGAGTGAGGAGGCAACAGTAGCGATCCAGGTAAGTGGAAGTTGGAGAGGTTTTGAACAGCTAAGGGAAACAAATGGGTCTGTTGGTTTGTCCTACTGTGCTGACATGTTGCTGTGAGTCTTGAGACTGTGCCACTGATGTTTCAAACCCAGTGGAGTACACAGGGTGCACAGGTTTCAGCCCGGCTTGCAGACTGAGACAGACTAGGAAAAAGGAAGAGGCCATCCACTTCTCAAAAAATTGACCAGGGAAAACCTTATGAATAGCAGAGAAACACTGTCTGATACATTACTGTGCAACATTATGAATAGTCCAGAAGCATTGCCCGATACAGAGGAGGAGGATGAGTCACTTAGGTTAGGGCTCTCAAAACAGGACTGGGAAAGAGCTGTATCATCAGAGTAAAACCAGCCTTACTGATATGGAGAAGATAAAGCTTTAAAGACCTCCATTTGCTGATGTGGAATAACTCAAATTGAGGAGAAACTGCTAAAAACATCCATTAATAGTAGGTACATGGAATGTACAAAGTAGGAATCTAGGAAAATTGGTAGTTGTCAAAAATGAAATGAAACACATAAAGATTGATATGCTAGGCATTAGTGAGCTGAAATGGACTGGTTTTGGCCATTTTGAATCAGATAACCATGTGATCTACTATGCCGGGAATGACAATTTGAAGAGGAATGGCATGGCATTCATCATCACAAAGGATGTTTCAAGATCTGTCCTGAAGGACAATGCTGTTAGTGAAAAGATAATATCCATATGCCTGTAAGGAAGATCAGCTAATACAATTATTATTCAAATTTATGCACCAACCACCAAAGCCAAAGATGACGAAATTGAAGATTTTTTATCAACTTCTGCACTCTGAAATTGACCAAACATGCAATCAAGATGTGTTAATTATCACTGGTGTCTGGAACACAAAAGTTGGAAACAAAAAAGAATCACCGTAGTTGGAAAATTGGCCTTGGTGACAGAAATAATACTGGAAATTACATGGTTGAATTTTGTAAGACCAACAACTTATTCATTGCAAATACTTTTTCATAAATACAAACAGGGGCTATACATGTTGACAGGTGTGGACTTTGCCAGGTGAAACACACAGGAATCATATTGACTATATCTGTGGCAAGAGGTGATGGAAAAGCTCAATGTCTTCAGATAAAACCAGGTCAGGAGCTGATTGTGGAACAGACCATCAACTGCTCATATGCAAGTTCAACTTGAAGTTAAAGACAATTAAAAGAAGTCCATGACAGCCAAAATATGATCTTGAATATATCCCTCCTGAATACAGAGACCATCTAAAGGATAGATTTGATGCATTGAACACCAGTGCCTGAAAAGAGAAGAATTGTGGGATGACTTCAAGAACATTATCCGTGAAGAAATCAAGAAGTCACTAAAAAGATGACAAAAGAAGACAAAAATGGATGACAGAAGAGACTCTGAAACTTGCCCTACAGTGGAGAGTAGCTAAAACAAAAGGAAGAAATGATAAGATAAAAGAGCTGAACTGAAAATTTCAAAGAGAAGCTTGAGCAGACAAAGCCAATTACTAAAGTAAAATGTGCAAAGACTTGGAGTTAGAAAACCAAAAGGGAAAAACACACTTGGCATTTCTCAAGCTGAAAGGATTGAGGAAAAATTTTAAGTCTTGAGTTACAATATTGAAAGGTTCTATGGGCAAATTATTGAATGATGCAAGAAACATCAAAAGAAGATGGAAGGAATACACAGAGTCACTGTACCAAAAAGAACTGGTTGATCTTCATCCATTTCAGGAG
>NW_006921663.1:5778079-5778621 GCF_000298275.1 Orycteropus afer afer
TATTTGTCCTTTTGTGATTGACTTATTTCACTCAGTATAATGTCCTCCAAGTTCATCCACATTATGCAGTGGTTTGCAGATTCTACATTATTCTTTCGTATTGCATAATATTCCATTGTGTGTATGTACCATAGATTGATTATTCATTCCTCAGTTGATGGACACCTAGGTTGCTTCCATCTTTTGCCTATTGTATAGTCTATTTATGCCATATATTAGGGCCCTTAAAATTTCCCCTAGATTTTCCTTGAGGAACTGTATAATTTTAGGTTTCACATTTAAGTCTTTGATCCTTCTGGAGTTCATTTTTGTGTATGGTGTGAGGTACAGAACTTGTTACAACAGTCCATTCTATCTTACAACTCTCTTAACTTCCTCAACATTTGGAAGTTCTGTAACTACACAGTCTTTTCCCTCTTTTTGTTTGTAGTTGTTCTCACTTGCCACTTGATGTCTCTGGTTCCCTGTTTACAATCTTATAAGCTCATTTTACTTTGGATATGTCCATAGCTGTGGTTTCTGGGTTATGTCATCTTGTGTAC
>NW_006921663.1:5779899-5780510 GCF_000298275.1 Orycteropus afer afer
AAGGAAAATAATGAAGGAAAAAAAGAATGGGAGAAAATGTAAAAAGAAAAATAAGGAATGAGGTTAACCACAAGAAAAAAGGGGAAAAAAAACTTAAAAGAAAAATTCAACTAGGAACAGGAAAAAGAAAAAATGCTGAAAACTAGGATCTAGGAGGGGAAGATTAAGAATAATGGTAAAACGGACAAAAATATTACTAATAATAGTTGTTTTAAAACAGACAAAACAAGCAAACTAATAACCATCAAAAGAAGGCAAAAAAGAAATAAAATAAAATAAAAAAAGATAGGAAAAAAAGAAATCAGTGGAGGACATGGCAGGGCACCCAGACTCTGTCTGAGCACCCAGACTGTGATGGAGTTCCTGTGGGCCCAGAAAGTAGGTGGGAGTGGGGTATGGTTGTACCTCCGTTCATCAAGCGGGTGTGGGGTATAAGAGTAACAAGAAGAATGTTGTACCTTTTCAGTCTTGCAGGTCCGGAGGGTTCTTGGGGTTGCTGGAAAGTAGAACGCATTCTTAAGCCCCAGGAATCTGCAAGAACACTGTCTCTTTAAATATTCAAAACAGTCAAGCCACTTTTAGATCTTCAAAATGGTGGCACCCTCTAGACT
>NW_006921663.1:5781917-5788359 GCF_000298275.1 Orycteropus afer afer
ATACACATACACTTCACCAGATGGAAAACACAGGAATTAGATCAACTACATTTATGGAAAAATGTGATGGAGAAGCTCAATTTCTTTAGCTAAAACGAGGCCAGGAGCTGACAGTGGAACAGACCACCACTTGTTCATATGCAAGTTCAAGTTGAAGCTGAAGACAATTACAAGAAGTCAAAGAGAGCCAAAATACGACCTTGATTACATCCCACCTGAATTTAGAGACCATCTGAAGAATAGAATTGATGCATTGAACACCAATGACTAAAATCCTGATGAATTGTGGAGTGACATGAAGAGCACCATATATGAAGAAAGCTAAAGGTCTTTAAAAATACATGGAAGGAAGAAAAGTTCAAAATGGATGTCAGAAGAGACTCTGAAACTTGCTCTTGAACGGAGAATGGCTAAAGCAAATCGAACAAATTATAAGATAAAAGAGCTGAACAGAAGATTTCAAAGAACATCTTGTGAAGAAAAAGTAAATTATTACAGTGAAATGTGCAAAGGCCTGGAGTTAGAGAGCCAAAAGAGAAGAACACACTCAGCATTTCTCAAGCTGGAAGAATTGAAAAAATTCAAGCCTCAAGTTGCAATATTGAAAGATTCTATGGGCAAAATATTGAATGAGTGTAAGACATCAAAAGATCTTGGAAGGAATACACAAAGTCACTGTACAAAAAAAAAAAAAAAGAAAAAAAATAGTTGATGTTCATCTGTTTCAAGAGGTGGCATGTGATCAAGAACCAATGGTACTGAAGGAAGAAGTTGCAGCTGCACTGAAGGAATTGGCAAAAAGCAAGGCTCCAGGAATTGACACAATACCCATTGTAATATTTCAACAAATGGATGCCATGCTTGAGGCACTTACTTGTCTATACCAAGAAATTTGGAAGAGAGTTACCTGGCCACTGACTGGAAGAGATCCATATTTGGATCCAAAGAAAGGCGATCCAAGAGAATGTGGAAGTTATTGAACAGTGTCAGTAATATCACATGAAAGTAAAATCTTGCTCAAGATAATTCAAAAACAGTTGCAGCAGTATATTGACAAAGAACTTCCAGAAATGCAAGCTAGATTCAGAAGAGGACTCAGAACAATGAATATCATTGCTGATGTCAGATTGATCTTGGCTGTAAGCAAAAAATACCAGAAGTGGTTTACTTGTGTTTCATTGACTATGCAAACACATTTGATTGTGTGAGCCATAAAAAATTATGGATAACATTGAGAAGAATGGTAATTCCAGAACTTTTAATTGTGCTCATGGAGAACCTGCACATAGACCAGGATGCTGTCATTCACATAGGTCAAGGGGATGCTCTATGGTTTAAAATCAGGAAAGGAGTGTGTCAGGGTTGTATCATTTCACCATACTTACTCAATCTGTATACTGAGCAAATAATCTGAGAAGATGGACTACATGAAGAAGAATGTAGCATCAAGCTTGGAGGAAGACTCATTAACAACCTGTGATATGCAATGACACAACCTTGCTTGCTCAAAGTGAAGATGGCTTGAAGTACTTACTGATGAAGATTAAAGGCTAAAATCTGCAGTATGAATTACACCTCAACATAAAGAAAACAAAAATTCTCATAACTGGACCAATAAGCAGCATCATGATAAATGGAGAAAAGATCAAAGTTATCAAAGACTTCATATTACTTGGTGTTCTGGTTATCTAGTGCCACTCTGACAAGAAATCTAACACAAATGGAATGGTCTTAACAAACAGGAGTTTATTCTTACAATTTGGAGGCTTTATTACACATTCCAAGTACCAGGCTCTAGGGGCTGGGTGAAAACCCCTCAGCCTTGGACTTCAACTCTGTCTCCAGCTCCGGGCCCACTGAAGTTAGAGGCTTTTTTTTCACTCAGACAGAGGCTGGCTTCTGAGGCTGACAAGCCCAAGGTTGACAAATAAAAAGGCACAGTCCTGTTGTTACCAAACCACATGGCAGGCATTAACTCAAGTCCATTGTAAGTCCCAAGATCGGCAGAGCATGGCAGGCTGCTGAAAAACAACATGGCTACATGCAGGGTCCAAGCGTGCCATAAGCTAGAGACCACTCCCCAAGATTTCTGTTTATATACAAGAAGCAAATCACATTCCCTAAGGCAGCTGTTCAGCTGCTCACAGTAGATTCCACCATAGAGTTGATTGCCAGTCTCATCATGGGGAATATTACTTCTAGCTCCCAGCCACTCAACCAGGCCCAGCCAAGTTGACACACAAACTGAACTACCACAGCCAGGTCCAGGTACTACTAAGTGCATGGACAGTGAGGGAGAGGCTCCTATTGTTTGGAAAGATGGAAAGATGGGAGAACTAAGCAGAAAGCAGAAAGATTTTTAAAAAATATTTTTAAAAGTAGCTCAGCACTGGCAGTGCATGGTTTGACCAGCCACAGAGAGGGTGGGGGCACGGAGAGCCATGTTTCTGATCCCTGGGAAGTTGTGGAAGGGAAAGAAGGAGGATTGCCCTCTCTGGTCCGCTGATCACCAATGTGGGTGCCAGTGCATTCCTGGACCAGTGGAGTCAGTTGTCTGGTTCCTACTCTGATCAGAACACTGCTTGTAATAATCCAAAATGGCTGTGCTGTGCTGGTAAGCAGTTTAGTGCACCTTGTTCTCTGTTTTAGGGTTAGTCTCTTCTTCTCATTGGCACTTGATCAGCTTCTATATCCTTTCCTTTGAAGCTTTTGCATCTAGGATTGTCATCTGTAACTGCTTCCCTTGTTTTTTTTTTTCATTCATTGTTTTAGAGGGTCCGGATAGTGTGTCTGCCTAGTCTGCCATCTGGAACCACAATCTGATTATGAATATTAGATGGCATGTTAACTTTGGTGATACAAATGGTTAAGCTCTCAGCTTCTAACCAAACGGTTGGCAATTGTTGGTACTAGCCAACCAAATAGGAGCTCTGGTAGCATAGTGGCTAAAGCACTTGACTGCTAACCAGAAGGCTGGTGGTTCAAACCCACCAGCCACTCCTCGGAAGGAAGGTTGGGCAATCCTACTTCCGTAGTGATACTGCCTCGGAAACCCAAGGAGGGGTCGCTATGAGTCGGGGCCGACTCGACGGCACATAACAACAACAACAACAACAGCCAACCAAATGGTGCCTTAGAAGAAAGACCTGGTTATCTACGTCTGAAGAGTCAACCAGTCAAAACCCTATGGAGCCCAGTTCTACTCTCACACATGAGGTTATGATGAGTTGGAGTTGTCTCAACACCAATTAAAAAAAAAAAAAAACTAGCTGATTGTAAACATCTGTGATATAAACTTCTGCAATTGCATCTCTCATTATCATCCTCCTCTTGTTCAAAACAATAGCCACACTGAATTACTTATTGTGCCACTAAAAAAACTAAGTTCTCCCATAGGATCCCAATCCCCCATATGTTCTTAGGTTTCAAACCTCAGTTTGGACATTGCCTCTATGGTAAATATTCTTCTTTTCTCAAATTTGAATTAGAACTCTGTCTTTGTGTTTCTTTTGACTGATACACTTATCTTTATCATACCTACTACTACTTGCTAGAGTTGATTTTCCTTTTTATATCTCAGTTTTTCTAACTATTTTTTAAGTGACATGAATCAAGGGTTATGCCTTCATTTTCTTTGGAACCAGTCTTATGCAGTGCTGGACAAAGTGAATTATCAATAAATTATTGTCCAGTGAATGGATAAAACCTGTCTTCAGCAAACTTGTCAGAATATGCTCTGCATTTTATTCTTTCTTATTTCCTATGTCTCCTTTGCTGACATTTGAAATTTCTCCTTTCCACTCAGTTCCATGTTAACTAACAGTCTATTTCCTATCTTACTTTTATTGCCAATTCCTGAAATGTGTGATGTACACCTGTGCCACAGTTTCCACTCATTTCCTTTTTCATCCCCTGCAAATCTGGTACTGAAACTACCCTACTTCTGAAATTGTTCTCTTAATATCACCACCTGCCTACCCAAATTCAATAACCTTTTCTCAATTCATGTTTGTTAAATTTCTCAAATTCTTTAGATTCTCTTGATCTTTAAGCCTCTTTATTATTCTCATTCTTCTGCTCTTTTTTGTTAGTTTTCCTTTGTCCATAGCTGGCATCATACTGAAATATTGGTTGTGTGTCTCCTGTTTTCCTCCCTAAATATTCACATGATATGGCCTATTTTCTCTCATAGCTTCAGATACAAACTTACATACAACTCCCTGACTTTTCACCTTCGTTTCACTCTGATATATGCAACTGTTAAATGGCAATACAGATTGGTTACTCTGATCTTATTGAAAATACAACCTTTCCTAGACAAATATAATTTTCTCTCATATGTTCCCCTTCTGAATAAGTCTAGTACTGCCAGTATTACTGCTTTAGTTTAGTTCCTTGCATTTCAAAACTTGGAAACAGCTTGAATTTCTGCTTCTGCTTCCCCTGCTCAATTCAATCATTCATAGAGATCTCCCAAATACATGCTATAAATCATGTTAGCATTCACAAATTTTTTGCCATCTTCTGATCATCCCTTCATCATTTTGTATCTATATTTTTTATTTTTAATTGGATATGATTTGAGTGGTAATCCTTGGCTAGCTATATAAAGGTCAAAATGCTTAATTTCTCTAAGCCTTATTTGTCTCATAATTATACTAATCATAGTTTGCAGGCATTTTTTGAGGAGGAATTAATGTATACAAACCTTTTAGCACAATTCCTACAAGTAATAAGCATCCAACAAATATGAGATGTTACTGTATTTGATTTATTCAATGAAACTTTTTTTGAATTTTACACTCTCTGAAATCAGACTGTGTTTTATAATCAATGTCATGTCATAGATTATGTAGCAGGGCTTCATTTTCCACTGAGAGTAAAAACAAATCAATTGTATATCTTTTAATTGATGATTAGTAAGAGTTAATAAAACAAAATAGTGCTATGATTTATGCTATTATCATACCAACCTGTTAACTAGTCTTTATTTCCTTGTTTTCTTTTTAATATATTATTGTCTGCCTCTATTTCCTAACTATCACTGTTTTAATTTTACTCTTTGCTTAAGGAGCCCTGTTTGCTCAGGGTTAAATGCTAGATTTCTAATTGAAATGTTGCAGGTTTAAACCCAACAGGCACTCCATGAAGAAAGATGTGGCACTATGCTTCCATAAAGATTGCAGTCTTGGCATCTCTATAGGCCGTTCTACTTTTTCCTATGGGTTGCAATGAGTCAGAATCAACTGGAAGGCAATAGGTAAGAGTTTACATAATCCTTTATTTGTCAGTGTTTTTTCAGTTTTGATTGTTCTCTGGAACTTAAATTTTCATCACTATCTGCAATTCTCCTAACTCTCCGTTAATCTCAGAAGACTGGTCTCCTTCCAAACAAAAGAACAAACCAAATTCACTGCCATCAAATTGGTGGCAACCCATAGCAAACCCTCCAAGGTGGTATCACTGTGTAAGCAAATTTCCCAGTCTTCCTTCCAAGGAGTGGCTGGTGGGTTTGAACCTCAAACTTTCTTGTTAGCAGTCAAATGCCTTGGACGCTATGCCACCAGAGCTCCTTACAGACCCTCAACAACACTCATGTTCGTTTTCACATCCATATATTTGATCTTGTGATTTTTTTATCCATAAGATTCACTACCTATTTAAATACTACTATTCTTATGAATAAGATTGAATTGCAATAAATTTTCTATTAAAATATTTTAGCTTGACAGAAGTGTATAAATAATTACAAGAAACTGTTTCCACATATGTTCAGATATGTGTGTATTTATTTACAAATATATATTCAGATATATAGTTATTTATTCACATACAACATGATTAAACAATTTCAGATTTTTTTCTGGTTTTATTGAACTTGTATTTTTTTAATCTTATTTTTTCATGTAACGTTACTGTTACATAAAGTCATGAGATGGTTTCCTTCATGAATTCATCTGAAAAAATTGCCTTCCTCCGGGAAACAGAAGAGGGTTGAGGTTAGGTTAGAGTTATTACTTTTGCCTCACTCATTCTATAATTATTTAGAAACTCTGGACATTTTCCTGGAGTTTGTTTTGGTAGGTGCCCTTCATCTTTATCCTTTTTACTTTCATTTCTGAAAGCCATGTAAGCCAAGTGTGACAGGAACCATCAACCTCTGGTGCACAGTAAACGTACTGAGATAGAACTGCAGGCTTGGCAATAGACGGGGAGCTGACAGAATGAGTGAAGTAGACACCTGGTCTTTTGTGTGATGTTTTTCTTTAATGAGCAGAGAAGAATGGGCACTAGTTTTGAGTTTCACATTCTCTGAGTGTCCATCACAGGATGACATTCAAGCTACTTGGAAAAAAGGTAATTTGAATATTTCATATCAAAGTTTCTACAATCTATTTCTAAGTGAAAAAAATGTTGCAAAAATCAGGAAATTAAAAAAAAA
>NW_006921663.1:5789159-5796474 GCF_000298275.1 Orycteropus afer afer
ATATACGTGGCATAGAGAGATGCAAATCAAAACAACAATGAGATACCATCTTGCCTCAGTACTAGTAGCAAAGTTCAGCAAGACAGAAACTAACACCTACTGGCTAGGATGTGCAGAGATTAGGACTCTTGTATACTGCTGGTGGGACTATCTAATGATACAACCACTGTGGAAAGCAGTATGGTGATTCCTTAAAAAGTTGGAATAAGAAATACCATTTTACTCAGAAATTCCATTACGAGGTATATATCCTAAAGAAGTGAGAGCCATGACAAGAACAGATATATGCACACCCATGTTCATCACAACACTATTTGCAATAGCAAAAACATGGAAACAACCTAGGTGCCCATTAACAGAAGAATGGATAACTAACTAAACTATGGTACCTACACACAATGGAATACTAAGCAACCCTAAAGAATAATGTAGAATCTGCAAAACGCCACATAACAGAGATGAACTTGGAGGACATTATGCTGAATGAAGTCAATCACAGAAGGACAAATATTGTATTAGTCCATTATTGTAAAAAGTCAAGGAGAAGTTTATACATGGAAGGAAACTTTCCTTCTTGGTTAGCAGGGGTGGGAGGGGAGAGGAGGGAACACTGCTAGATAGGTAGAGACAAGTATTGATTTGAGTGAAGGGTAATGTACCAAATGTGAGTACCAAATTTGGTACATTTGGTAATGTACCAAATGCTAACACTGTGGCATTTAGGAACAGGAAGACATAGAGAGGGATGTACAGACAACAAAGATGAAGCCTTTTGCACATATAATAACATGTTTTCAGTGATCGCAAACATTGATATACAGTTGGATAGATAGGTGGACAGGCTGAACAATTAGGTTCAGTGGGAGTGTAGGTTCAGTTGGGGGAGTGTGCCCAAAACCATATATAGGGTTGGCAGACAATGTTTATTTAAGTGTATTTGTATGTTCTGTAAGAATTTCCAGGTATATAGTAGAGCTGACAAGGGATTAGGTTGTTGTCACTTCTTGGCCACAGTCAGCTACCTGGAGGGAATGAGTAGTTGGACCTGTGGGCTCAGAACCATGGCCACAGGGGACATCAAGCTGATTTGGCATAACACACTACACAAAAACTTTGTTCTACATCCTACTTTGGCAAGTAGAGACTGGGATCTTAAAAACTTGCAAGTGGCCATCTAGATGCAACAATAGGTCTCTCCTCATCCAGAGCAAAGAAGAATGAGGAAAACTGAAGACACATAGAAACAATTAATCCAAGGGACTGGTATATCTTACCATCCTCAGCCTATATGACTATGAGATCAGAAGAGCTAGAAGGTGCCAGCTACAACTGTCAACCACTCAGTGCAGGAATTTGTGTAGGAAATCCAGGATAAAGTAGGAGAACAATGTGGAGCAAAATTCAAACTCATCAAAGAAAAGGGACCAGGCTTGCAGGTCGGACAGAGCCTGGTGAAATCCCTGAGCCTATGACCCCTAACTATCCTTCAGGTCTAGAATTGAACACACTCCTGTGGCTTCCAGCCAAATGAAAGACAGGCATGTGAGCTGAACATTTACATTGGGTAGATACACTTCTTGAAGAGATCAGTCATGGGAGAATAGAAGGACTATGTATGCACAGAGAGACAGCTTGGAGGACAGGTGTGCATGGGGGGGAAGGACACAGGGAAGAGGTAACTATGGGGAAGAAGTTGGAAGAGAGCTGTTGCCTTGTGTGAAATTGCAGTCAATGTCATGAGACAAAGTATATGGAAACTTCTGTATGGAAAATGAATTTGCTATGTAAACTTTCACCCAAATCACAATAAAAATTCAACAACAACAACAACAAAACACCTCATTTAGGTCTATGTAGATTTAACAACTTTAGATGTTGCCAAAATGAATTTACTTTAAATACAACTTACAGGTGGTAAGATTTGTGTATGCTTCCTTCAACTCAATATTTCTGATTTTGTATCTGTAATATGATTCTAAAGAGGCAAAAATCAGTATTTTAGTTAAAGCAAACAGATAATAATCATATACTGATTTTATTTTTAAGTAAAATGTATTGACATATTTATCGGGGCAGAAAATAAATTATAGGTATTATCATGATCATTAAAGAAAATAAGGAATAGGCAATGTTGGAAAAGCCTCTATAGTCAGGATATTATTTCTATTATATTCTAACATCCAATTATTGACATAGAAACTATGTAAGCAGGACATATAAAATTTTTTTATGTTTATTATTATTCAAGATTAACCAAACACTCCCTCAAAAAACCAAACCAATTGCCATTGAGTCTATTATGATAAGGACAGGGTAAAACTGCCATATAGGGTTTGCAGGGCTGTAATCTTTACAGAAGCAGACTGACACATCTTTCTCCTGTGGAATGGTTGTTGGGTTCACACCACTAATTTTTGGTTGGCAACTGAGCACTAAACCACTGTACCATCAGTGCCCCTCGAGATTAAGAAAGGTAACTTGAATCATTTAAGTCTCTATGCTTATTGTTTACATGAACTTTCAATTACACCTAGAAAGGTAAAATGAGTGACAGGAGGCATTATTTTGAATCTCTTTCTATATAGGCTGATTTTACAAACTGAGCTAATAAAAGTGGTGGAAAACTGCTTTATAATTCATAGGACTTCTATAGTAATATGGGAGGAGGCCCAGTGTGGTAGCTGATGTGTTAGATTTCTATATAAGAAACTTTATATAAACTTCTATATAATATCGACTTTTCATTTTTCATATGTATCTCAATGTATATTCATGAGTCATGAGTCATGAGCACCTTTTTTTTTTCTTTGCTCTGCAAATTACAATTTTTCAGAACTATTTTGAATACTTTCTGGAATATCTAATAATTAAGTCCTTTAAGAAGTAGAATGATGCCTCTATCACTGGATCCAGAAATTACAAGGAATAAAGGCAAAATAATTTATTTCTCTTTTAAAGTTAACCTCACTCACACTCTCAGACAGATCTCTGGACAACATTTCTATTTCCAGTTTAAATATATCAGTGCTAACCTATTTGTAGGACCCTGATAAGATCTAATAACATGATTCTTATTGCTTGTTCAGAGCTTACTTTATTCTTACTTTCACATGCTGGCACAATTATTTTAATCTATCTACAATTTAGTCTATTGCATTGGGCATATTTGCTGCAAAAAACCTCTTTAAAATGCTGAAGAGCAATGATGTCTCTTTGAAGACTAAGGTGCACTTAACCCAAACCATGGTATTTTTAATCACCTCATAGACATGTGAAAGCTGGACAATGAATAACAAAGACCAAAAAAGAGGTGATGGTTTTGAGTTGTGGTGTTGGCTAAGAATATTTAAAGATTATTGGACTTCCAGAAGAATGAACAAATCTGTACTGGAATTAGTGCAGCTGAAATACTCCTTGGAAGTGAGAATGTCCAGACTTTGTCTTACCTACTTTGGTCATGTTATCAAGAAGGGACTATTCTCCAGAGAAAGATATCATGCTTGGTAAAGTAAAGGGTCAGCAAAAAAGGGGAAGATTCTCTATGAGCTGGATTGTCACAGTGGCTGCAATGACAGCCTCAGGTACAGCAAGAATTGTGAGGCTGGCACAGGACCAGGCAGTGTTTTGCTCTGTTGTACGTAGGGTTGCTATCAGTCGGAGCTGACTCGATGGCACCTAATGATAACAGCAACACAATTTAACTGACTAGAACAGACAAGCAAATTTAACTTGAATTCTAGAACAAGATTCAAAGCACCTCATTACTGTATTTTCTTCTTAATGCTTAAAAAGTTTAAGCATGGAAATTAAATATAGGCATTTCCCAACATCCCTGAGGTATTCATCATAGTTCAGTTATTAAACATCAACTAAGAAGGATCCCTGATCAATACTCGGTGACATCCACTCATCATTTCATAAGAACTTGACTATCAGAATAACCACAGCATAAAGGTCATGTTCTTGAGGGGAAGGACAGACTCAGTTGAGACAGAGCTAGGCTGATGCAAGCTGTTGTTGTTGTTATTGTTGTTATTTGCCGTCGAGTCAGCCCCGACTCATTGCGACCCCTCCTTGGGTTTCCGAGGCAGTATCACTACGGAATTAGGATTGCCCAGCCTTCCTTCCGAGCAGTGGTTGGTGGTTTTGAACCGCCAGCCTTCTGGTTAGCTGTCAAGTGCCTTAGGCACTATGCTACCAAAGCTCCCTATTCTTCATTTGGTAAAGACGTATCTGAGTTGAGAACTTTCTTTGAACTGTTGGGTGGCCATAGTGATGGAGAAAAGCTATCTTTGAAAGAGAATGGTAATTTTTCTTTTTGGAAAAATTTAATAAAAATTTATGATCCATTTACTTGACTCAGGGAAAAGTCACTGCCTTATGTGTTATTTCAACAGATTTCAGAAATATTTCACATCCTCAGGAGCCTGAAGGGAAAACACAAGATTCTTCTCCAAATTATTTTAAAAATAAGTTGCAAGATTTTATAATATGGGAGAGCTCAATAATAAACAGAAATTAAATTATTAGAAATAGAGGATACCTGCTAACTCCTGTTTCAAATTTACTTAAAAGTTTCCAGGGAAGAAACTTTACTAATAGCTACAGACTACCCAAGTTTCTAATAGGACAAATCTGAAAATATGAAATTTGATGAGGATATTAAAAGACTGTTGTAACTACTTGTGTGTGTGTGCATGCATTCATGTGCATACATGCTAATAGGCTTAACAGTCTTTTAATTTCCTTTTAGGGAGCTCTAGTGGTGCAGTGCTTAAGGTATTTGGCAACTAACCAGAAGATTGGTGGTTCAAACCCATAAGCTGCTCCATGTGAGGAAGATGGGGCAATCTACTTCTATAAATATTTACAGCCATGGAAACCCTGTGGGAGACACTATGAGTAAGAATTGACTTGGTGGCAGTGGGTTAGATTTGGTTTGGTTAATTGCTTTTTAACTCCCTGTTTGGCAAGTGTGTCATGCATGTGGAAAATATATATCCCTATATACTATAATACAATTTTTTTTTAGTTTATAGAAAGATGATAATTTGAATTTGTTTCAGAATAAGTTTTATTTTGTTTTTATTGAATAACCTTTACATAAACTCTATGCATCCCTTTCTAAATTTGTTCTGTGGTAATACTGAGGCTGCTTTTTGTTTGAGAGAGGCTCTTTATTAAGGCCGGGGTCTGAGGTAGGCAGGCCTGTGACTTAGAGGTTGCTTTTTGTTTGGGTGTGATTCTATATTAAGGCCAGGGCCTGAAGTAGGCAGGTCCAGGGCTTGGAGGCTGCATTTGACTTGGAGGAGGCTCTTTATTAAGGCTCTTTATTAAGGCCTGAGGTAGGTAGCCCCGGGGTTTGGAAGCTGCTTTTCACTTGGGTGTGGCTCTGTGTTAAGGCTAGGACCTCAGGTGTCTGGGTTGTAGCTCAGGGACTGCTTTTCACTTGTGGGTGGCTCTATTTTAAGGCTGTTGCCCAAAGTAGGCAAGTGCAGAGGGGTTAGGACCAACTAAGGGAAACAAACTTATCTGTCAGTTTGTCATCATGTGGTGGCTTATATGTTGCTGTGAGGTTGAAGGCTATACTACTGGTGTTGCAAAGTGCCAGCAGGTTACCCATGGTGGTCATGTTTCAGCAGAGCTTGACGGCTAAGACAGACGCAGAAGAAGGAAGAGCCATGCGCTTCTCAAAAACTACTGTGAAAACCTCATGAGTAGCAGTGAAACACTGTCTGATATCTTATGGGAAAACTTTATAAATAGCCCTGAAACTTTGTCTGATATCGTGCTGGAAGATGAGCCCATCAGGTCAGAAGGCACTCAAAATTTGACTGGAGTAGAGCTGACTCCTCAAAGTGGAGATGACTTTAGTGATGTGGATAGAGTAAAGCTTTCAGGATCTCCATTGTCTGATGTAGCACAACTCAAAATGAGTAGAAATAGATGAAACATCCATTAATAATTGGAACATGGAATGTATGAAGTATGATTCTAGGAAAATTGGTTGTCAAAAATGAAATGGAACACATAAATACAAGATCCTAGGCAATAGTGAGCTGAAATGGATTGGGTTTGGCCATTCTGAATCAGACAACTATATGATCTACTATGCTGGAATGGCAAATTGAAGAGGAATGGTGTGACATTGATTATCACAAAGAGTGCTTCAAGATATGTCCTGAAGTACAATGATGTCAGTGATAGGATAATATCCATATGTGTACAAGGAAGGCCAGTTAATATTAGTATTATCCAAATTTACAAACCAACCGCCAAAGACAAAGGTAAGGAAATTGAAGATTTCTACCAACTTCTGCAGTCTGAAATTGCTCAAACATGCAGTTAAGATGTGTTGATTATCACTGGTGTCTGGAATGCAAAAGTAGGAAATAAAGAAGAGATTCTACTAGTTGGAAAATATAGGACTTGGTGATAGAAATAATTCTGGAGATCACATGATAAAATTTTGCAAGACCAATGACTTGTTCATAGTAAATACCTTTTTTCAACAATATAAACAATGGCTATACATGTGGACTTCACCAGATGGAATACACAGGAATCAGATTGACTTCATCTGTGGCAAGAGGTGATGGAGAAGCTCAATATCTTCAGGCAAACAAGGCCAGGAGTTAATAGTGGAACAGACCATCAACTGCTTATATGCAGGTTCAAGTTGAAGTTAAAGACAATTACAATAAGTTAATGAGAGCTAAAATATCACCTTGAAAATATCCCTCCTGAATTAGAGACCATTTAAAGAATAGATTTAATGCACTGAATACTAATGACCAAAAACCAGAGAAATTGTGGGAACATCAACAACATCATCCACGAAGAAAGAAAGAGGTTATTAAAAAGATGAGAAAGGAAGAAAAGACCAAAATGGATGTCAGAAGAGACTCTGAAGTTTTCCCTTGAGTGGAGAGTAGCTGAAGCAAAGGGGAAAAAAAAAGATAAGATAAAAGAGCTGAACAGAAGATTTCAAAGAGCAACTCGAGCAGACAAAGCCAATTCTGTAATGAAATGTGCAAAGACCTGGAGTTAGAAAACCAAAAAGGAAAAGTATGCTCAGCATTTCTCAAGCTGAAAGAACTAAAGAAAAAAATTCAAACCTCAAGTTGCAATATCGAAAGATTATATGGGCAAAATATTGAATGATGCAGGAAACATCAAAGGAAGATGAAAGGAATACACAGAGTCACAGTACCAAACAGAACTGGTCGATCTTCATCCATTTCAGGAAGTGGCATATGATCAAGAACCAATGGCAATGAAGAAGTCAAAGCTGCCTGAAGGAATTGGCAAAAAA
>NW_006921663.1:5796789-5797556 GCF_000298275.1 Orycteropus afer afer
TGCTGATGTCAGATGGATCTTAGCTAAAAGCTAAGAATACCAGAAAGATGTTTACTTATGTTTTATTGACTATGCAAAAGTCAATGGACTATGCAGAAGTGTGTGGATCATAGCAAATTGTGGATAGCATTGAGAAGAATGGCTATTCCGCAACCCATTATTGCATGCAGGAGAGACCTGTACATAGATAAGAGGCTATCATTTGAACAGAACAAGGGGATGCTGCATTGTTCAAAGTCAAGAAGGAAGTGTGTCAAGGTTGTATCCTTTCACCACAATTATTCAAATTGTATGCTGAGCAAATAATCCTGAATTATATGAATTATATGAAGAAGAATGTGGTATCAGGATAGAAGGAAGACTCATTAACAACCTGTGATACACAGATGACACAATTTTGCTTGCTGGAAGTGAGGATGACTTGAAGCACTTACTGATGAAGATTAAAGACTACAGTCTGCAGGTGATTACACCTCAATAAAACAAAAATACTCACAACTGCTCTGATAAACAGCCTCATAATGGATGAAGGAAAATTGAATTATTCAAGGATTTCATATTATTTGCTTCTATAATCAACACCAATGGAAGCTGCAGTCAAGACATCAAAGAATGTATTGCATTTGCAAATCTGCTGCAAAAGACCTGTTTCAAGTATTGAAGAATAAAGATGTCTCCCTGTTCACAGGGGACATCAAGCTCAATTGGCATAACATACTATACAAAACATTGTTCCACCTCCTACTTTGGTGAGTAGCGACTGGGAT
>NW_006921663.1:5798206-5799646 GCF_000298275.1 Orycteropus afer afer
AAAAAAAAAAAAAGATGTCTCCCTGAAGATTAAGGTGTGTTTTCAATCACCTCTTATATAGCATTTGAGAACTGGAAAATGAATAAGGAAGACTGAAGAAGAGTTGATGGTTTTGAGATGGGGTGTTGGAAAAGAATGCTAGGAGTACCATTGTCTGCTAAAAGAACTAACAAATACTGTCCTGGAAGAAATGCAGCCAGAATGCTCCTTGGAAGCAAGAATGGCCAGACTTCGTCTCACCTACTTTAGTCATGTTGTAAGAAAGGACCATTCCCTGGAGGAGGGTATTATGCTTGGCAAAGTGGAGGGACAATGAAAAAGGGGAAGGCCCTCAATGAGATAGACTGACATGGTGGCTGCAACAATGGGCTCAGGTATAGCAAGGATCATGAGGCTGATACAAGACCAGGCAGTGTTTCATTCTGCTGTGCATAGGGTCACTATGAGTCAGAGATGACTCAATGGCACCTACCAACAACAAAAAAAACAACTGATAAGGAGTCATTAATGCCTATTGCTTGTGAATGACCATCCACCTAGCATATAACTGATAAGGAATTTTAAAAAAAGGGTGAAAGAAAAATCCCATAAAACTCCAAATATGAGGTACCAGAAACTATGCATGAAAGGAAAATAAAATAAATAAATAAAATGTGATTATATTTCATTGTGGGATAGATAGGGTGAGCAATGAATGAAACAACTTACAGACTAGAATTTTTGTCTTTATTTCCACTTGAAAATGTCAACATTTATGGTTGGTTACAAGAACCCAGTTCTCTCTGAGCTACTTAAAACCTTTCTTAAACAGAAAACTTAATTCTCCTCCAAGGAATCAGAATAAGAAAAATCTTTAGGAACAATTATTTCGTATATAACCAAACCAAACCACTGCCATCAAGTCAATTCCCACTCTTTACGACACCCACTGGGTTTTTGGGATAGTAAATCTTTGCAGAAGTAGATTGCCCATCTTCCTTCCCCCCAAGTGGCTGGAGGGGGAGCTCCTCATTTTCATATATAAAGCTACTTAAATTATATCGATGCTAATTATACCTAGCTAATTATAGCTAGCATTGCATGAAAGTGTGACAGGCACTCTGCTAACCATTTCAGATCACCTTCATTTAATACTTACTATTGTTCTAACTGGTAGAGATTATGATTACCCTTATTTTAGAATTGAGAAACCTGACTTTTAGGGAGCATCAATCATTTGTGCACAGTCACACTCTTAGTACTTGATAGATTCAGGGTCAATGTTTACCTCTCGATATTATAAAATAAAGAAGTAATAAAATTGGGAAATAAGCAAAGAATATATAGATAGATAGATAGATAGATAGATAGATAAAGTATCTTTATAAGTGAGCAAAGAATATATACATTATATATAGATCACATATGCTGTTGAGTCTGAGTGGCTGGTGGGTTTGAACA
>NW_006921663.1:5799941-5801314 GCF_000298275.1 Orycteropus afer afer
ATTTACCAGCTCTGGATGGTCACCCAAGTCTCTGAAAAAATACTGACATCAACAGAAGATACATATATTTTTATGTTACATTCTAATTTTTTAGATTGTCCAAAGTGATAATATGCTTTCCAATCTGAAAAAGCCAATCTTTCCAAATTATGAAGCATGATATAGTAAGCTATGTAATTCCACCCATAATCATGTAAAAAATCCTTAGGTATATTTACATATTCACCCTTAAATGAATTGTTGTTAGTACTGCAGTGGCTTGTTTGTTGCTGTGAGGCTTAAAACTATGCCACTGGTATTTCAAAACCCAACAGGGTCATTCATGGTAGACAGGATTCAGCAGAGCTACTAGACTAAGACAGACTAGGAAGATAGGTGTACAGATCTATTTCAGAAAATCACCAATGAAAACCTTATTGATAACAATAGAATATTATCCAAGATAGTGGAGAGAGATGAGACTCTCAGGTTTGAAGTTACTCAAAATATGACTGGGGAAGGGCTGCCTCTTCAAATAAAGTGGGCCTTACTGATGAGGATAGAGTAACCCTTTGAGACCTTCATTTGCTTATGTGGTACTCAAAATGAGAAGTAACAGCTACAAATATCTATTGCTAAGTAATCATCTAGGTACTGGGGCAGAGCGAGGAGTCAGATGCAGGGATCCAGGTGAGGAGGGGGAACACAGGCCAAGCCCCACAAGCAGCAAAGTGGGAAAGCGGGAGAAAAGAGAAGAAAAGCTGGGGGACTAGGACAGAGAGAGGAGTCAGCCGCAGGGATCCAGGTGTGGAGAGGGAATCCAGGCCACAGCCCATAAGCAGCAAGGCAGGAAAGCAGGAGAAAGGAGAGGAAAGGCTAGGGGGACTGTGACTAGGGAGGAGTCAGCTGCAGGGGCCTAGGTAAGGGTGGTTGCAGAGGTTTCCAACAGCTAAGTGAGACAAACTTGTCTGTTGGTTTGTCCTACTATGTGTCTGTTGGTTTGTCCTACGGTGGTGACGTGTTGCTGTGTGTCTTGAGGCTGTGTCACTGGTGTTTCAAACCAAGCGTGGTGCACATGGTACACAGGTATTAGCCCAGCTTGCAGACTGAGACAGACTAGGAAGAAGGAAGAGGCCATCCACTTCTCAGAGAATTGGCCAGAGAAAACCTTATGAGTAGCAGAGAAACACTGTCTGATACATTACTGCATAGCTTTATGAGTAGTCCAGAAACACTGTTCAATACAGAGGAGGAGGATGAGTCACTTAGGTTTGAAGGTTCTCAAAAAGACTGGAAAAGAGCTGCATCATCAGAGTAAAACCAGCCTTACTCATATAGATAAGCTTTTGAGACTTCTGTTTGCTGATGTGGCACCACTCAAATTGAGGAGAAAC
>NW_006921663.1:5801764-5803163 GCF_000298275.1 Orycteropus afer afer
GCAATTTTTTTTTTTCAACAACACAAATGGTGGCTTTACATGTGGACTTCACCAGATGGAACACACAGAAATCAGATTGACTATATCTGTGGCAAGAGGCAATGGAAAAGCTCAATATTTTCAGCCAAAACCAGGCCAGGAGCTGATTGTGGAACAGACCATCAACTGCTCATATGCAAGCTCAACTTGAAGTTAAGGACAATTAAAACAAGTCCAAGAGAGCCAAAATATGATTTTCAATATATCCCTCCTGAATACAGAGACCATCTAAAGAATAGATTTGATGCACTGAACACCAATGACTGAAAACCAGAAGAATTGTGAGATGATATCAAAAACATCATCCACAAAGAAAGGAAAAGGTACTGAAAGATGAGAAAAGAAGAGAAGACCAAAATGGATGTCAGAGGAGACTCTGAAACTTGCCCTTGAGTGGAGAGTAGCTAAAGCAAATGGAAGACATGACAAAATAAAAGAGCTGAACAAAAGATTTCAAAGAACAGCTTGAGAAGATAAAGCCAATTACTATAATGAAATGTGGAAAGACCTGGAGTTAGAAAACCAAAAAGGAAGAACACACTTGGCATTTCTCCAGCTGAAAGGATTGAGGAAAAAATTTAAGCCTCAAGTTGCAATATTGAAAGATTCTATGGGCAAAATATTGAATGATGCAGGAAACATCAAAAGAAGATGGAAGGAATACACAGAGTAACTGTACCAAAAAGAACTGGTCGATCTTCATCTATTTCAGGAGGTGGCATATGATCTAGAACAAATGGTATTGAAGGAGGAAGTTGAAGCTTCAATGAAGAAATTGGCGAAGAGCAAGGTTTTGGGAATTGACAGAATACCCATTGAGATATTTCAGCAAACGGATGTCCCACTGGAGGTACTCAGTAGGTTATGCCACAAGATTTGGAAGACAGCTACCCAGCCAACTGACTGGAAAAGATCCATATTTGTACCCATTCCAAAGAAAGGTGATCCCACAGAATGTGAAAATTATCGAACAATATCATACAAATTGCATGCAAGTAAGATTTTACTGAAGATAATTCAAAAACGGTGTGGCAGTATATTGACAGAGAACTTCCAGAGATGCAAGCTGGATTCAGTAGAGGATGTGAAACAGGGATATCATAGCTGTTGTCAGATGGATCTTGGCTCAAGGCAAAGAATACCAGAAAGATGCTTACTTGTGCTTTATTGACTATGCAAAATCATTTGATTGTGTGGATCATGACAAATTATGGATAACATTGAGAAGAATGGGAATTCCCGAGCACTTGATTGTACTCATGAGGAACCTGTATCTTGACCAGGAAGTTGTCGTTTGTACGGAACAAGGGGACACTACATGGTTTAAAATCAAGAAGGGAGTGCATCAGGGTTGTATCCT
>NW_006921663.1:5804078-5805562 GCF_000298275.1 Orycteropus afer afer
TAATCAGCATGTGGAATACACAAAATATGAATCAAGGAAAATTAGAAGTCATCAAAAATAAAATGGAATGCTTAAAGAGCAACATCCTTACTGTTAGTGAGCCAAAAAGGACTGGTATTGGCTACGTTGAATCTGAAAATCTGCTATGCTGAGAACAAGTTGAAGAGGAATGGTATTGCATTCGTTGTTAAAAAGAGTATTTAAAGGTCTATCCTAAAACACAGGCAGTCAGTGATAGGTTAAATTGTTCGTTATAAATTCTCTGTAGCAAAATATAGCATAACATTTCAAAAGAATCCCAATATTTTTGAAAGGGTAATGGGTAATTGGGAGCTCTGATGGCATAGTCCCTAAGGCATTTGACTGTTAAACAGAAGGCTGGTGGTTCAAACTGAAAAGCTACTCCTCAGAAGGAAGACTGGGTATTCTACTTCCATAGAGATACTGCCTTGGAAACCCAAGGAGGGGTCACTCTGAGTCAAATTGACTCAATGGCAGTGAGTTTGGCTTTTGGTTTAATGGGTAATCATCAAGCTATTTTTGTCCATTGATATTTCCATAAAAATATTTGTAGAAAGGCAAGAATCTGTGAAAGAGATTTGGATAGTTGAAAATGTATTTATTTGAAATAATTTTTTCCCTCAAAAAGTTGACATGTAGTTGAAAATGTGCCATTAGCCTATAGCACTTTCATTTGGACAAAATTTCAGTGTGAATCCAGCTGCAAGACTGCAAATTGAGTTTTGAATGTACAATTATAAACTAGCAGTTAATAATTAAAGAATTTCAGTAGAACAAAACATGAAAGCCTATAATGATGAAGTTTTTAGGGAGAGGAAAGACCCCCATATAGTAGTTAATTTAAATAGAGAAAAATGATATTTTTTGTAAGGTATGAAAAAAATGAGAAGTTTTGCCTAAAGGAAGAGGCAAAAAAAGAAATAGAAGACGGACAGTGACAACACTCAAAGGAAAACAGTTTAAGAAAAAGTCTCTATCTCTAATATTGTTGTTGTTGTTGTTGTTTATGTTAAGTGTCATCAAATTGGCACTGATTCACAGTGACCTATGTACAACAGAACAAAACACTGCTTGGTCCTGTGCTATACTCAAGATCCTTGCTGTGCTTCAGCTCATCATTGCACCACTATGTCAGTCCATCTTGTTGAGGGTCTTCCCTTTTTTCACTGATACTCTGCTTTACCAAGCATGATAGCCTTCTTCATAGAATGGTCCCTTCTGACAATATGACCAAATTAGGTGAGATGAAGTTTAGTTGTTCTCACTTCCAAGGAGAATTTTTGCTTCATGTCTTCCAAGACAGATTTGCTCATTCTTCTGCAGTCCATGGTATTTTCTGTATTCTTCACCAACACCACAATTTGGAGAAATAAATTCTTCTTCAGTCTTCTTTATTCATGTCCAACTTTCAAATATGAGGCAATTGAAAATACTATTGCTTGAGTTAGGCACACCTTAGTCTT
>NW_006921663.1:5806507-5812212 GCF_000298275.1 Orycteropus afer afer
GAAAACATCCTCCAAACCTGATGTCACATTCTTCTTCATATAATCCATCTTCTTGGATCATTTGATCAGTACACAGTTTGAATAAGTACTATGAAAGGATACAATTCTGACACACACTTTTCCTAATATTAAACCATGCACTATGCCATTGATCTTCTTGAAAGACAGCCTCTTGGCTGACACAATGGCTGCAACCATGAGGTCAAGCATAGCAACATTGTGTAGATGGCTCAGGACTGAGCTCAATTGGCATAATATAGTTCATAAAGACTATGTCCTGCATACCTGTTTGGGGAGTAGTATGGTGGGAAGAGGCCATCTCAATGCAACTATTGGACTCTTCCCATCTAGAGGAAAGGAGAGAAAAGTAAACCAAAGACTGAGGGAATCAATTAGTCAAAAGACTAATGGCCTACATCAACCACAGTCTCCTCTACCTTGAGTCCAGAAGAACTAGATGGCACCCAGCTACTGCTGATCTCTTTGACCACAGACACAACAGAAGGTCTCAGTCAGAATGGAAGAAAAATGTAGAATAAAATTTAAATCCACAAATAAAACCAGAATTACTGGTATAACGGAGACTAGTGCCAGCCCCATAACTATCGTCCTGATACACTCTTTCAACCTGGAACTGAAACCACTCCTAAAAGTCACCTTCTAGCCAAATAATAGATTGGTATATGAAATAAACGAAAACATCCATGAGGAAGGTTTTCCTTAGAACTGACATGAAAGACCAAACAGGTAACATTTGTCCGAAAGCAAAGATGAGATGACAAGGAGCGGCAGAGAAACTAGAGGGATGAAAATGAGGAAGGCAGGGTAGAAATGGGGAGAGTGTGGATACATCGCTAGGATAGCAACCAATGTCAAGGAAAATTTATATATGAATTATGGAATGGGAAACAAATTTGCTTTGTAATATATCACCTAAAGCACAATAAAATGTTGGGGGGGGGGCAAGAAAAGGCCGTAACTCTTAGTTACTTTCAGGCTTTTGTATCTATCCTGAAGGGCTTCTGGTGTATCGTATCAATTCTTTCTGAGATCTTAACAAAAAAGTCATATTCACACCCAGAATTAGATTGTGGGCCTCAGCATATGTAACTGTCAGTATTCTTTTAGATCATTGAGTTCATTAGGTGCATTTTCCACATTGCAAGAGATGTAGTTGCCCATATTTCTACCACTATATGAATCTACTTTTCTCTAACTTTCAATAACATTTTCAATTTAAATTTTCTTTAAACCTTCCTCAAGGCCCTTTTGGCTTTCACTAATACACTTCTCAAGGCTATTAAGGCTTCCACTTGCTTCATGATTTTTGTTATGAAATCATTCAGCTTCCAGATAACAAAATCTGTATCAGTTACTTATCACTTTGCAACCAATTATGCCAAAATTTAGTGATTCAAAGTACAGCAATTAGATATTCTCTTACTTAATTTGCAATTTGAGTAGGCTTTTTCAGGGATGGTTTGTCTCTGTTGTTGAAGAGGAGATTGACAAAAGTATGGTGGCATTGTTAATAAATTTACAAACAAAAAATAGAATTAAAAAAGTCATTAATTGAAGAGTATTAGCATGTTATTCGGTATGTTCTTAGAAATTTTAAATAAGGAATGATCCAGACTCAAGAATAGAACCTATTTGAAAAATTTGTATATCTTTGACAATTTCAATTTGCCACATCCAAAAGTATCAAAACAATTGATTTATAATTAAATTGAATGAAATGCCTCTTGATGCCCAGGAAACTGGATTCAAGATGTGAAACACTTCTTTATTTGTACCAGCATTAATCATGTATTTCTGTTACCTCTTCTCTCAAATAATTACCTTTCCATTCACATTATACAATATCTTTACCATATCACCTTCATTTTTTTTTCCCCTCATGTCTCCTTTCTACCAGTTTATATCAAATCCTTTTTTATTTGTTTGCTATTTGGATGGTTGGTTTTGAACTAAGCTATATCTTCAGGTTCAACTTGTGAAAATCAATGTGATTTTTCTCTCTGTGTCAATTTGATTTGTTTGTGTATAGAAAAGCAGTAGTTTATTGGTACACAATGGAGCTAGGTAAGACTTTATATCTTATTTGAACTATCTCAAGATAGAGAGAGAGAGACAGAGACAGAGACAGAGAGAGCTGCCATCAAGTTGATTTAAACTTATGGAGACCTAAGTTGCAAAAGAATGAAAATTTACCCAGTACTGCATCATCCTCATTATCACTGGCATGTTTGAATCCATGGTTATAGATAAAATGCAATACATCTGTTGTACTTAAGGTTGTGTGTCAACTTGGCTCGACCTTGTTTTGAGTGGTGGGGCAGCTAGATGTAGTTATTCCCCATGAGGAGACTGGTAATCAACTCCATGGTGGAACCTACTGTGGGCCACTGAGTAGCTGCCTTAGGGATGTGGTCTGCTTCCACTATATAAGAATAACCTATGAGAAAGATCTGTAGGTTTTTGGCACACTTGGATCCTACATTTAGCTGACTCTTCATTCAGCAGCCTGCCATGTTGTCTTCCTTGAAACTGTTTCTAGACTTGAACTAGTGGCTTGGCATATTGCTTAATAGTATTGAAATTATGATATTTTACTTGTTGACCTTCCGTTTGTTAGCCTCAGCAATTAGCAGCTGCCTGAGTCAAGAGACAACACCAACTCCAATGAGCTGGGAGGAAGAGGCAGAACTGAAGCCCAAGGTATAGGGACCTTTACCCAACCCCTAGAGGTGGCACTTTGAAATTGGACTTCTAGCCTCTTAAACTGTAAGAACGAGTCTTTGGTTGTTCTTGTGGTATTTATGTTATAGCACCACTAAAGAATCAAAACATCTCACTGAAGGTAACCCTTGCTAGCCCACTAAACAAACATGATGTCTTTTTCAATGATTGATCCCTCTGGATGACCGGTCCAACTTGAATGACTTGGACAATGATCTCTTTTGATCCTTGAGATTTTCATTGGTTAGTTTTTGGAAGTAGATGATCACCAGTGTGCTGTCACTAATCTTACTCTAAAAGTTCTGCTGAAAATGGTCCACCATTGGTGAACTTACTGGAATTTGAAATCCCAGTAACAGTTTCCAGCATCACAGCAACACATGAGCTACCACAGCATGTCAAACAGACCAGTGGTAGTGATTGAATTTATGTAACACTTTCATATCTTAGTATTGGTAATGTAACAACACTGTGCTTATAAGACTATATAGTTAAAATAGATATTGCTTTTCCTCCTTTTATTATAAGGCCCACAGTTACCATACATCTCAAGTATTTGTAATTCTTTCAAGTCTTTAGAAATCTATAAAATATCAAAGATTTAAATCATAGAAAATTGTAGAAAATCTGTAACAGTATGAGGATGTAGTGTTGAAAATATGAAGCCATGATTTAAAAAGTAATCAGAGAGAAATAAATAAAATAACTAAACAAGATATATATTGTGAGCCTCAAGTATATATATATATATATATATATATATATATATATATTTGTTGTAAAAAAAAAAAAGTAAAAAGCTCACAAATTTTGTTGTTATCCAATATTAGTACTCATCACCAAATGAATTTTTAAACTTTTGGACTCCTGATCATCATCACTCAACTTCTTCCCTCTTTCTATCATTATGCAGCATCCACTGATTTTCAGGATGTTGTTGTTGCTGTTAGGTGCCATCGAGTCTTCTCCAACTCATAACGACCCTATACACAGCAGAACGAAACACCACCTGGTCCTGTGCCAGCTCCACGACCCTTGCTATAATTTTCAGGATATCATTGATTGATTTTATAATATTACTAGTGCTTTACTTCTTTCCATTCCTTACCACTTAGTGCCATCCAAGAATCTGCCTTAGATGCTCTTTGTTTCAGAAAGCCATTTAACCTTTACAGAGCATTTACTATGTGACAGATAATGTCCTAAGCATTTTATATGTGTTAATTTATGTAATCCTTTAAGAGAGTTAGATATTATTCCTACTTTACTGATGAAGAAACTAAGACACCAAATGGTTAAGTAACTTTACCAAAAAAAATCAGAATCTAGAATTCAATCTCTTAACCTGGAAAAGAGGGATAATTATAGTACTTCCTCATAGCAATATCTTGAGGATTGTATTCATAAACATAAAGTTGTCCTGGTAGAACATTTCCTTATTTTCTGTCTGTGCCTGGAGAAAGACAGTAAAAATGAGGGAAAATGTCAGTTTGCTTAAAAATAATTTACACTTGCATAGTTATGTTAAGTTCTTATCAATATACTTTATATTTATTAACTTAGTCTTCACAATAAGCCCTTAAAGGTAAAAATGTTTTTTATCCTCATTTCACAAGTGAGAAAATTAAAGCAATGAATAATGAAGAATGCCACACCCCAAAACCTATACAGACAGAATGGTACAGGAACCCAGACTCAGGTCCATGCTCTCAGCCACTACATTTTGCTTGCTCTGGTAGTGAGAAGATGTCCACCTTCTTGTTCTGAGGGTCCACCTGACAAACTATTTTCAAAGAAAAAATATTATAAGCTCCTGCAATGCAGCTTAGTGATTTATGAATGTGCAATTTAGTCTAAGAATGTAGACATATTGCCCACAAGTAGGCTCTGAGGAATTATAAGATTCCTGTTTGCATGCTGTATAGCTTCTTTAAAATTCTGACTACATATTGAGTTTGGAAATATGGATTTAAGGTAAATAAACTTTCTACAATCTTTGTCAGTCAACCTTGAGACTGACTGGCTGAATAAATAAATGTTAAATTACCATTTTTATAAGCAATATAAAAAGTGAATGTTAACAGTTTGGAAAAGTCAAACAATCACCTCTGTGGTTGTGAATACCCATATGGGTTGATTTGGAATTGAGTAATAATACTTCAGTGGCACCACACACAGCCACCAAAGTCATGCCACTGAAAAACTGCACAGCTTGAGTGCTGACAGATGGGTCTGTTATCACCCATGACCTTAAACCATGTGCTTGTTTCTAGCTTCACATTACACTTTTACAAAGTTCATTTAACTGAGGCAAAGACAAATAACCAAAGATGTTTTATAGAATTTTGACTTTTTCTTACATTGGCATGAATCACTGGGGATAGATATCATGCTCGGTAAAGTAGAGGGTGAGTGAAAAAGGACCATGCCCTCAAGTAGATGGGCACACAGTGGCTGCAACACTGGGCTCAAGCATATTAACCATTGTGAGGATGGTGGACAACCAGGCAGTGTTTTATTCTGTTGTACATAGAGTCACTATGAGTTGGAATCTATTTGGTGGTGCCTGACAACAACAGTTTAAATATAAAACCAAAAACCAAACTCACTGCCATCAAGTTGATTGTGATTCATAGGAACATCTCCTTGGGTTTCTGAGGTGCTATCTCTATGGAAGTTGTACTGATTAAGTTTGTGTGTCAACTTGGCTGGGCCTGGTTGAGTGGCTGGGCAGCTGGATGTAATATTCCCGAAGACAAGAGTGGTGATCAACCCATGGTGAAATCTACTGTGAGCTATAGAGTAGCTGCCTTAGGAATGTAGTCTGCTTTCTATATACAAGGAGAAGCCTTGGGGAATGGTCTTTAGCTTATGGCATGCTTGAACCCTGCATGTAGCCATGTTGTTGTTCAGCAGTCTGCCATGCTCTGCCGACCTTGGGACTTTCAATGGACTTAAATTAA
>NW_006921663.1:5837120-5841791 GCF_000298275.1 Orycteropus afer afer
ATCAAATCTATTCTTTAGATTGTCTTCAAATTCAAGAGGGATTTTATCAACATCATATTTTGACTTTCATGGACTTGTTTTAATTGTCTTCAACTTCAAATTGAACTTGCATATTAGCAGTTGATGGTCTGTTCCATAATCAGCTCCTGGCCTTGTATTGGTTGAGGATAGAGAGCTTTTTCATAACCTCTTGCCATAGATATAGTCAATCTGATTCTTGTGTACTCCATCTGGTGAAGCCAAAGTGTATAGCTACAGTTTGTGTTATTGAAAAAGGTATTTGGAATGAATAAGTCTTTGGTCTTGCAAAATTCTGTCATGTAATCTCCAGTGTTATTTCTGTCACCAAGACCAAATTTTTCAACTACCAGTGATTATTCTTTGTTTCCAACTTTTGCATTCCAGTCACCAGTGATAATCAGCAAATTTTGATTACATCTTTGGTCAATTTCAGGCTGCAGAAATTGGTAAAAATTTTCAATTTTCTCATCTTTGGCTTTGATGGTTTGTGCATAAACTTGAGTAATAGTGGTATTTACTGGCTTTCCTTGTAGGCGTATGGATATTATCCTATCACTGACAGCACTGTACTTCAGGACAGATCTTGAAACATACTTTGTGATGATGAATGCCACACCATTCCTCTTCAAATTGTCATTCCAAGCATAGTAGATCCTATGGTTGTCTGTTTCAAAATGGCCAAAACTAGTCTTTTTCAGCTCACTAATGCCTAGGATATTAGTCTTTATGCATTCCATTTCATTTTTGACAACTTTAAATTTTCTTAGATTCAGATTTCGTATGTTCTTGTTCTGATTATTATTGGATGTTTGTAGCTGTTTCTCCTTAATTTGAGTTGTGCCATGTCAGTAAATGGAGGTTTATAAAGCTTTACTTTAGCTGTATCAGTAAGGTTTGGTTCTTACCTTACTACATCTGATGATGCAGCTCTTTCCCAGTCATATTTTGAGAGACTTCTGACCTACGGGTCTCATCCTCCTACACTATATTAGACAATGTTTCTGGGTTATTCATAAAGTTGGGTAGTAATGTATCAGACAGTGTTTCTCTGCTATTCATAAGGTTTTCCCTGGTCAATTCTTTGAGAAGTGTATTGCCTCCTTCTTCTTCCTAAGTCTGTCTCAGTCTGTAAGCTGCGTTGAATTCTGTGCATCATGTGCAACCCTGCTGGTGTTTGAAACACTGGTGGCACAGTCTCAAGCCTCACAGTAAAAACAAGCCACAACAGTATGACAAACCAACAGACAACTTTGTCTCCCTTAGCTGTTTGAAACCTCTCTGCCATCCTGTTGCCTGGATCCCTGCTGCTGCTACTTCCTCTGTCATGGCTCTGGGTTTTCTTTAGTTTCCCCTGCTTTCCTACCTCTTGGGGATGGTACCTGGGTACCTGCCACTGCAATGGAAATTACAATGGAAATCGAATGAAAAAAATGTAACATTCTTCAATTGAAATACTTAAAGTAATTAAGTTATGATTTCAAAGTATCAAAACAATTAGTCAGTTAACTGGCTCAAAATCAGCAGCAGCTGTAATTTTTCCAATTAGCAAAAATAGAAAAGGTGGTTTTATCTAGTATAGAAAATGAAAATCATACAGTTACAAAATCACTACCTTTCCTTGAAAAATCTGCTTTGTCACCAGTTTAGGAGTTATAATTTTATTATATTTTTTGTCTTTTTTTTAAAGAGTTAGTATTTTGTTTTGTATTACACAATAATAGATATTTAATAAAAATTATTTAGTGCTCTCTAAGATTAATTTGTTTCTAAAGCAGTTAAATTCAGTTCCTATCCCTTGTCACTAATAAGTTTTCCTTCAAGGTCCTTTCTAGTGTCATTACTTCCTTAAAACTATTGATAAGTTTTGTTTTATATGAAATTATCATCAGGTCCATCAAATTACAAGCAGTATTTGAAAATCTGACCTACATATATATTTTTTTTTCCTTTAAAAATATGGTGTTCCATATCCATAACTAAAAATGTAAAGACAAGTACATTTATGAGCTTAAGTAAATCATTATATATGGGGGGAAATCTGAAATTAAATAAACTAAGATATGTTATTTATCTTTACTTTTTATGAGCAAATTCTTTGTGAAGCATGCTAAAGTTAGAGAAGCATAAGTAATTAAGATTTCTTTATTCAATATCATCAGTAGGCAGAATTAGTTATTCAATTTTCTCCATATAGACATGCAAAGTGAACCTGAGCTTTCTAGTTCTGTCCATTGAAAATCTTTTTCATTACTTCTGCTTCTAGGTGTCGTTGGCTTACCATCTACCTTTTACATTGGCCTTACCTGTCATGTAGAGACAATGCATTTCTTCTGTTCAATCATATCTTGCTCTCTCATTTTTATCCAACTTATTAAATAATTTTCTATGTCCTTTCCCTAAGGTTGCTATGGGCCCTAGGGGATGGCCTTGGGCCTAAGGCACTCACCCACCAAGTGCAAGGCTGGTGGTTCAAACCCACCAGCAGCTCCCTGACAGATAGACTAGACCTTCTCTTTGGGAGCTCTGGTAGCGTAGTGCCTAAGGCACTTGACTGCTAACCAGAGGCTGGTGGTTCAAACCCATCAGCCACTCCTCAGAAGGAAGGTTGGGCAATCTAATTCCACAGTGATATCACCTCAGAAACCCAAGGAGGGGTCGCTTGGAGTTGGGTCCAACTCGATGACACATAACAACAACAACAACAAGGTTGTTATGAGTAGAAATTGACTTGACAGTGAATTTTTGAAAACTACTACCTATTATTTATTTCACTAGGGCTAGAAGTTGGAAAGAGTAGAGGTAACCTTAATGACATGGGTGGAGTAAATCTCTTGGAAACTTCATCTGCTGATATGGCATTCTACATGAGAAGAATAAGCTGCAAAAGGAGACAAAAGACCTTCAAACATCCATTAATAATTGGAGCATGACATGTATGAAGTATGAATCTAAGATAACTGGAAATGGTCAAGTACGAAATGGAAGGCATAAAGATCAATATTCTAGACATTAGTGAGGAATAGACTGGTATTGGCCACTTAGAATTGGATAATTAAGTGGTCGACTATGCTGAAAATGATAAACTGAAGAGGAATAGCCTGTAATTCATTGTGTAAAAGACTATTTCAAAATCTGTCCTTTAGTACAAGGCTGCCAGTTATTGGAAAATATCTATATGCCTACAAGGAAGACTAGTTAATACTACTATTATTCAAATTTATGAACCAAAGCCAAGTATGAAGAAATTAAATATTTACCAACTTCTACAGCCTGAAATTATCCAAACATTCAGTCCAAATGCACTGATAATTACTAGTCATTAGAATGTGAAAGTTGTAAACAAAAAGAATTGGTAGTTAGAAAATAGGTTCTTTGTGATAGACATGACCCTGAGATCACATGATAGAATTTTGCAAGACCAATAACTTGTTCACTGCAAACATGTATTTGCAACAACATACATGGCCCTATACTCATGGAACTCGCCAGATGAAATACACAGGAATCAAATTTACTACATCTGCAGAATGATGTGATAGAGAAGCTCAATATCATCAGTCAGAGCTAGGTCAGGGGCCAAATGTGGAGCAGAACATCAAATATGCTCATATGCATATTTAAGGTGAAGCTGAAGAAAATAAAGACAAATCCACAAGAGCCAAAATATGACCTTGATTTATCCAACCTGAATTTAGAGACCATCTGAAGAATAGATATGACACATTGAACAACAGTGACCAAAACTAGACTAACTGTGGAATGACAGCAAGAACATCACACATGAAGAAAGCCAAAGATCATTAAAAAATACAGCAAAAGTAAAAAAAAAAAAAAGATCAAAATGGATCTCAAAAGACTTTAAAACTTGCTCTTGAAAGAACTGCAGCTAAAGAGAGTAGAAGAAATGATCTGAACGGAAGATTTCAAGGGCTGCTCGAGAAGACAAAGTAAAGTATATAGAAATGTGTGAAAACCTAGAGTTAGAAAATTAAAAGGGAAGAACATGATTGTGATTTTCTCAAGCTGAAAGAAATTAAGAAAATTTCAAGTCTCAAGTTGCAGTATTGAAGGATTCTATGGACAAAAATGTTGAATAATGCAAGAAGCATCAAAAGAAGATGAAAGGAATACACAGTCATTGGCAGACTTTCATTCTATTGTACATAGCATCCCTATGAGTCAAAACCAACTCCACAGCACCTAACAGAAAGTAACTTGAATTTATAAGAATTGCCCCATCTTTCTTCTGTGAGCAGCTGATGGGTTTGAACCTCCACCCTTCTGGTTAGCAGTCAAATGCCTTAGGCACTGTGCCACCAGATCTCCTTGGGTAACTTTATAAAAAAATCTCAAACCAAAATTCATTGTGTCGAGTCAATTAGACTCATACCAACCCCTCCTTGGGTTTCTGAGGTGGTATATCTACGGAACTAGATTTTCCAATCTTCCTTCCTTCAATCTTTTCTCCATTTATCATGATGCTGCTTATTGGTCCAGTTGTAAGAATTTTTGTCTTCTTTATATTGAGATGTAATCCATATTGCAGACTGTGTTCCTCAATCTTCATCAGTAAGTGCCTCAAGTCATCCTCACTTTCAGCAAGCAAAGTTGTATCATCAGTGTATCTCAGGCTGTTAATTATTCTTCCTC
>NW_006921663.1:5842146-5844311 GCF_000298275.1 Orycteropus afer afer
CTGGAAGTTCTCTGTCAATATACTGCTGCAACCATTTTTGAATTATTTTCAGTAAGATCTTACTTGCATGTGATATTAATGATATTGTTCGATAATTTCCACATTCTGTGGGATCACCTTCTAATATCTTTTATACATAAAAGTTATAAATATCTTTTATACATACTTATATAGTTATACTAGGAGCTCTGGTGGTGTAGGGCCTAAGGCAATTCACTACTAACAAGAAGGCTGGCAGTTCAAACCCATTGGCCACACCTCAGAAGGAAGATTGGGCAATCTACTTCCGTAGTGATACCGTCTTGGAAACCCAAGGAGGGGTTGCTAGGTTGCTATGAGTCAGATCCAACTCCATGGGCAGTCATTTTGCTTTTTTTCTTTTCTGTTTCTACGTGTATAGAAATACTCATTCATTGAAAGTTACCAGGGTGAGATGGCAAGGGAAGGTGAATCCCTAACTAGAGAGTAGACATGTTTTAAATTGGATGATGAGAAAGACAATATACAATGAAGCAGAGGACACCACAAAATGATCAAGATTGAGGAACACAAGAGTTAAAGACAATAAAGGTAAATATTATTAAGTAAAAAATTCTGTAATAACAATAATCTCCAAGTGAATATATAGGTAGACACTCAGTTGACCAGAGGTGGGCAAATGAATGGGACTACATCTATGAATACATATAGGTTTGACAGAGGATATTTCTGCATATGTATTTGTATGTGCTTAAAATATATCCACAAATATAGTAGCACATAGAGGTGGCAAAGTTATGGAAACTTCGTAGCTATAACCAATGGGTTGCTGGGCCTGGGAGCTCACAACCATAGTCTTGGGGTCTAAAGTCAATTGGAAAGCACAGAATGTACATTCTGAAAGTAGGATGTATAACAACATAGTCCACAAAGAAAATGGTATACATTCTACTTTATTGAGTAGCAACTAGGGTCTTAAAAACTTGTAAGCAGCCATCTAAGGTCCAATAGTTGGTCTTTCCCCATCCAGAGCAAAGAAGAACAACAACAAAAATCAAAGACACAAGGAAACTTTTAGCCCAAAGGACTAATGGACCATGTGAACCCCAGCCTGTATAACTCTGAAACCAGAAGAACTAGATGGTGCCCAGCCACCACAGCTGATTGAAAGGGATTGCAATAGGGGGTCCTTGAAAAAGTGGGAAAAAAATGTGGAACAAAACTCAAAATCATAAAAAAGAACAGGCTTTTTGATCTGTTGGAGATTGGTAGAACCCCCAAGACTATAACCCATAGATACCCTTCAAGCCTGGAACTGGACTCACCACCATGACTCAAATTCTAATCAAGTAATAGGTCTATGAGGTAAACAATAACACAATGGTATTTACACTCATTGGAGCAGTCATCCGTACAGATCAAAGGAGTGGCATTTGCCAAAGGATATAGCTATGAAGGTAGGAAAGTATAGAAGGGTAAATGAAAATGGTAGGTACAAGGAGGAAATGGACATAGTGTCATTACATTGTGGGGATTGCAAGGAATGTCGCAAAGCAAGAAGTATATGAATTACTGGATGGAAAACCAATTTGCTCTGTAAACTTTCACCCAAATCACAATTAAAATAATAAAAAAAGTTTAAAAAAATTAAATTAGCATTAATCTGAACTAGAATGTTAAAACTAAGATGATATTTATCGCTGAGGCTACCACTGAAAAACCCTGGTGGCACAATTATTGAAGTGCTCAGCAGTTAACTGAAGATTTGTGGTACAACCATACCGGCAGCTCCAGAGGAAAAAACCTCTTGTTCCATTCTGCTCCCATAAAGAATACAATAGAAACTGTGGAGCCATTCTACTCTGTAATATAGGTCTTTGTGAGTTGACACTGACTCAACTGCATGCAGCAACAAAGGAAAGCATTAAGAATTTAATTTAAAATTATATAGTTAAAGATACAACATGGGGGTTAAAGTGATACACTTGGAAATATCTATTTAACACAAGAAAAGGCAGAGATGAAGGAAAGGGGAATAAAAAAGATATTGTTGTTGTTGTTATGTTCCATCAAGTTGACCCCGACTCATAGGGACCCCTCCTTGGGTTTCTGAGGCAGTATCACTACGGAAGTAGATTGCCCAACCTTCCTTCTGAGGAGTGGCTGGTGGGTTTGAACCACCAGCC
>NW_006921663.1:5844411-5856492 GCF_000298275.1 Orycteropus afer afer
GACCCTTACTTGGGTTTCTGAGGCAGTATCACTACGGAAGTAGATTGCCCAACCTTCCTTCTGAGGAGTGGCTGGTGGGTTTGAACCGCCAGCCTTCTGGTCAGCAGCCAAGTGCCTTGGCACAAAAAAAGACATAAGCAATAGAAAAAAACTACAAAATAGCAATTGCAAGTCCAATCTTGTCAGTATGTATATTAATGTAAACAGATTAAACTCTCCCATTAAAAAGCAATTTATAACTTTAATAAATATTTTATCAAGCTAATCTTTAGTCACCTTTATGCCAATATGAATCATTTTAAATAATCCTTTATGGAGACCAGGGATCACAGAATGAGGAGATGAATAGCTGGTGCTACTTTCTTCATTGTTTGTAAACCCCAAATCAGTACATATGTTACATAAAATTTAGCTTAAAATTTCTGCTGTTTGAAACATATAGGTCCACTTGAAAGTTCTTAAGGAGGTTGCTTCAAATTACTCATCTAAAAGTTGCTTTGTACCTTCTGTACACTCATTTATTAAACAGGGATGGTACCACGTTCATTACATGTACCATAAGGATGCCTTAAATATTATATATGATCATTTATGTTAATTAAATTTGTAAATTCCAATCTGACTTATAAATTACTTATATAATTAAAAAAAAAAAAAAATCCCTATATCCCCCAAACTCTTCAATTCATTTAAGTTTTCCTAAAAATTACTTGGGAGTTCTGGTAGCACAGTGCCTAAGGCACTTGACTGCTAACCGGAAGGCTGGCGGTTCAAACCCACCAGCCACTCCTCAGAAGGAAGATGGGGCAATCTACTTACATAGTGATATTGCCTCAGAAACCAAGGAGGGGTCACTATGAGTCCGGTCTGACTCGACGGCATATAACAACAACAACAACAACAAAGATTACTTAGTAGTAATTCATATTGGCATAAAGGTGACTAAAGATTGCATGTCCTCCTCCTCCACATTGTCTTCTTTAAACTGTCCAGTCTCTAATGAACATAATCTAGAAATCTATGTTTGTAGCAGTTGACTGAACTGAGTTGGGTTCTTGCAATCAACTTTCTCTTAAATTTGAATTGAATTGCACAAAAAGTATTTTTGAGGTGATATTCCAGGAATCACAGGATCATATAAAGTTATGGCCAGAGTTAATCCAAAATTTACCCCTGAAGTTTCGGTAACTGAGATTATGAGGAAACAGAAACTAAGAACCTTATAGAAGAACATCTACAAGACAAGAGAATGGAAAAGAGCAGAGAGAGGTAAGCAAGGTCATGGACACTTTGGGGCTTTAGCCTAGAGGATAGAAATTGAAAGACTTGCTGTCCCATGACTTTCTATTGTTAGGTTCTATGAACTAACTCTGTGCTCTTAAAATAAATTGTCCTTCATTTATGCCACCTGCGATGAGCTCTGGTTCATTGCAACCAAATGATCCCTGAATAACTTCATCAGGCAGTTACCTCTCTATAAAACAGCTTTAATTTACCTCAAAATTTCCTTGACAAAAAATAGCACTAGACATACCCTTTCACTTCACTCTTAATAACTACCAAATTCACACCTCTAGACTTAGATTTGATTATTTGTCTTTTGTATTTATCATAAGTATTTGGAAAGAAGAACATTGCCCTTTTTGAAACATAATCTCTAGTACCTAGCACACTGTTAAATATATTATCATTGATATGCACATCTTTCAAATGATTACTTTTGTATGCACAGAAAAGAGAAAGAGATTATTTCTTGGAAATAAGGAAATAATGGTGTTGCAAAATGCTATTTTACAAGGGGTACAACTCATTTCTCCCTTTCTGGTTTACTCTTGCTGCAAAGTTTTATGCTTTGAAGATTGCCCAGATAATGCAGCACTTGCTGGGAAGTTGAGGTATCATTTGTGCAGTTTAAATATTTATGAGTAAAAAGAAACTACATGCTGAAGGGTGTGCCATTTGTGAAAGCTTTAATGGATGTAGTTTAGTCCAAACTGAAACCTGTTTGGGGATCACAACTGCATTTGTTTAATGATACATGAAAATATTACTCTGTACTTGGCATAGCATCAGCAAGTAATTGGAAAGCAGAAAATGCCTAACTGTAGTTGGTGGACTTTTACTGCTGGAAGAAAAACTGCTGTGATTATAGCAGAAGACTATGTTAGCTAAATAACCATGCTTCTGGGGCTTAAACTCAGGGAATATTATTGCACATATGTCATGACAATGCAGTGCCTGTCTTATTAAGTGTGGGTTTGGTCCCATGTGAGCAGTGGTGAGCAAATATTGGATAGCATTGGCACTTGACAGTGACTCCTGCAAAACACAGACGTCACTGGCAAATGTTGCACTACTTATTCTAATTCAGAGCCATACTGGCTTCTAATTAGACTTCTGAGAAACAGAGAGGTAGTGGATATTCACAGCTCCCAGTTACACGTAGGAGAAAGGGGAAACAACAATGCAGGAAGCTTACTCAGGAGCCTTTGCATTTGTTTTATTCTGATACACCCTATATACTCTTTTTTTTTTTTTTTTTTCCTTTTCTTTTCTTTGAGAAACAAAGAACAACTCGGGCTCAAGGCATCCCAGTAATTGTTTTGAGTATGGATATTTTTCCACATTCAAAACAACTACTGGGATGCCTTGAGCCTCTGGTGGCTTAGTGCCTAAGGCATTTGACTGCTAACCAGAAGGCTGGTGGTTCAACCCATCAGCAACTCCTCGGAAGGAAGGTTGGATAATCTACTTCTGTAGAGATGCTGCCTTGGAAACCCAAGAAGGGGTTGCTGTGAGTCGGACCCAACTCAATGGCAGTGAATGAGTGGATATTTTTAATCACAATTGATTGAATTTGCTGTTCTGTATTTGTTTGTAGGAGGTATTAAAGTAAGATTAATGGAAGGACCGTACTACAGTGAGCTAAAGGTGAGGAATGAAACTGGGATTTCTGGATGGAGATTACCTCCATGAAAACTCTTGTCTGAAGTGCGCATTAAGAGGCACACTCCAGAAATATATTAGACTAGAAACTGTTAGTTCCCTTCATTTTACTATAAACTTCCCATCTTCTGGACTTAGTCCAAGAGGATGTAGTTCATTACATAACATCTATCCTGAAAACAACCCTAAGTCCTCATTAAACAGTTCTAAGACTCATTCCAATTGTTTAGTAATTGAGACTTTAACATGTGCTAAACAGTAATTTTAATCTGAGCTATCCAAACACAAATGAAAAATCTATAGATTGTAAAACAGAGAAGGAAATAAAAATAGATATTTGAAAAAACATATTCATATGCAGTTTAAACTAGTTTTTGAATTCATATTATATATACTAAGGGAAGACTAAAATCATAAATGTTATACATGCACATAATTTAGAAGTTCAAGCGATCTATAGGGTTAAAAAATAAAAACAGTACCCTCTTCCCCTTTCCCACAATAATTTCCTCCATTCCCAGAAACAAATATTTTGAACTTCTTTAGTGTTTCATTTGCAGTTCCTAGGTGGCACAATCAATTAAGCACTGCACTACTAGCTGAAAGTTTGGTAGTGTGAAACCACTCAGAGATACCTTGGAAGACAGGCCTGCTGATCTGCTTCCAAAAGTGTGCAGCCTTGAAAACCCTGTGGAGTACTTCTACTGTACATAAATGGGATTACCATGAGTTGGAACTCCATGGCAACCAACAACAACAACAGTGTTCCATTTGGTGCTTATTTACATGTCTCTAAAAGCATGCTAGTGCTGCTACTTTTTTGACTCTTTATTGTAGACACTGTTGCTTTCCCATATGGAAGATAAGGATTTCCTCTATCATATATTCTCCTCCTTTACTGCACCAAATGCCTGTCCTTTCTAAACATAGTCAAGTGACAATTTTTAGTTCAATCAATACTCAATGTTTTTGACTATTAATATTTCACAAATCTCATAACACATCTCATGACCCAACTCTGTCACATGGTATGTTATCATTATATTTCCTTGCTTGTACATCTTATTGAGTTCCCTGAGTTTAAAAATGACTTCATGTTTTGCTTTATATTTCTGTCATAATTTGATTATATGCTCTAATCTTTCTTCATAAATATAAATCTCCCCTCAATTCTTTTAAATATATCACATATTCTTTCTTTCTCTCCCTCCCTTCCTCTTTTTCTTTCTTTTTCCTCCTCCTCTCTCCCTTTTCTTCCCTCCCTCCATCTCTATCTCAGTCACTTTCTTTCTTGTCCCTTTTCTTTCTTATTTTTCTCTCTTCCTACCTTCCTCCTTCCCTCCCTTCCTTCTTGCCTTCCTTCCTCCTGTTCTCTTTCCATTCATTTTAATAATTTCATTGGTATAAAGAGATATACAACTCATGTAACACCTGCAAATTTGCATAACATATTGTTTAAGGGAAAAGCAACACATGGAAAACACCTTTCAGAAATCTCATTCCTTCTGAAGGCAAGGAGATGGGTGGCAGGAGCATACATCCTAAACTGAGTAGGGACAAGCATTCAAATTTAATGGTAATATTCCATCTTATACTGGATATTGGGATATTCTTCATAACAACCCACATTTTATAACTATTAAATATTTAATAAAGACCTCTGGTTGCATAGTAGTTATGCACTTGACTGTTAACCCAACGATCAGGGTTTGAACCCACCAGCCACTCTGTGGGAGAAAGATATGGCAATCTGCTTCCATAAAGATCTCTGCTTCCATAAAGATCACAACCTTGGAAACCCTATCCTATAGCATCACCATGAATTTCTACTCTGTTCTATAGTGTCACTATGAATTGGAATCAATTCTATGGCAAAGGGATTTAAAAATTTAATAAAAGTTATTTCAAAAAGTAAATACTCTTCTATTTTGATTATCTTTGTTATTGTTATTGGTATGTGCCATCGAGTTGGACCCAACTCATAAATACCACAAGCGGATGGATTTAACAAACATAAATTTATTTTCTCACAGTGTAGAAGGCTAGTCATCTGAAATCAGAATGCCAGGTCTAGAGGAAGGCTTTCTCTCTGTGTCAGCTTTTGGGGAAAGTCCTTTTCTCCTTTCATCTGTGGACCTGGCATTCCTTGGATATATCTTGGCACCAACCTTTCCCTGGGTCTAGGAGGCTATCAGAGCAGGATCCCAAGCCCAAAGGATGCACTCCCCTCCTAGCTCTTCTTGCTTTTCTGAGGTCCATATTTCTCTGATTTGCAAACCACACCCCAGGTAAATGTTCCTTATATCAAATCATGGCTATGACCTGAGCAAGTTCCTTACATCCCACTCTAATCTCCTTATACCTGACCGGTTGATCACATCATGGGGGTGATTACATCATTAGATAACCACCAAATTACATCTTTGTATATCTGTCAAACCACTGAGAATCATGGCCCTGGCAAGTTTACACTTACTTTGAGGGGGCACAATTCAATCCATGACACCTCCTCCTCCACTTTCTTGTAAATAACCATTTTTATTTTTTTCAGGTGATTATTTTGATATTTCATTTATAGCTTACAGTAACATGCTTGTATTGTCATCTTCTTGGCAACTTATGCTTTCAGCTTTACTATTGGTCCTCTAAAAAATAAGTATTTAGTTTTCTTTCCTTCTCCACATCATCCACTTATAAGAATTGTTCCTAACCCTGCTTATTCTGAAGTTGACATATTGTAATTTTCTTAATGTCTTTATTCACAATTTATATTGTTATATTCAATTAAATACTATTTATAACTGAATTTTTAGCTTTTTTTCTTTTTTCTTCCTGCCCAAAATTTATTTTTCCCTGCTTCTTCTGGGTTAGTATTTATTTTAGTTGTTTTTGAATGCTGATCTTTCTATGTACTTATCCTTAAATTAAAACCAAAAATAGTCAAAAATTGCGTAAATTTTCTCCTAGTACGCGCAGACCCATGGAGAGGACCTTCAATTTTTATAATGCTACCGCATCTTTTCTGATCCTTATAACTTAACTTGTTCCAAACTGAACTGGCTCGTCTCTAACCCAGGTGCCAAGCTGTCACCCTGGGATTTCCTCTCACCAGCATTCTGGAGATTTCTTTTCCCTCTATTTTGTTGAGTCTCCTGATTCTACCTTTCTCTCTCTTACTGCCTTTGCATTTACTTCCTGTTTTGAAGGAGTACATCTTCTAATATCTTTCTTAGCAAAGGCATATGGTACATAATTTATTATAAATATGTTTATAATTTGTAGATTGACCAGATTAACAACAGTGTTTATAAATTATGTTTTTATTCAGAATTTTTTGATATTCCTCTTTTCTCTTCTAGCTTCTAACCTAATCAAGTGCCTTAGGCACTATGCTACCAGAGCTCCCAACCTATTATTGGAAAGTTCAAAGTATTCTGATTTCTAACCATTTGCCCTGTTCTCCCCTATGATGCCATCTCACCCCTGATATCTTGTAAAATCTTCTTTTTCTCACTTCTTGTTGTTATGTGCCATCAAGTTGGACCCAACTCATAGTGACCCCTCCTTGGGTTTCTGAGGCAGTATCACTAGGGAAGTAGATTGCCACATCTCCTTCCTAAGAGTTGCTGATGAGTTTGAACCTCTAGCCTTCTGGTTAGCAGTCAAGTGCCTTAGGCACTACGCTTTCACAGTGATGTGCTTTGATGTGGGTATATTTTTATTCGTTTCCTGGAGAAATGGGGAAATTTTATCAAAAAATTTCAATGACTATAGTTTTCTTCTTTAAACTGTTTTCTTGAGTGTTCCTATTATTTGGATAGTGAAACTCTTAGTGTAGGCCTCCATTTTTTTTCTCTTCTCTCTTTATGACAGATGATGGTAATTATCTCTATGATCCATTCCTTCTTGCCTCTTTCAAATAATAACTCCTGAATTTTAGCTTGGCACAAACAGGGACATCCCACTCTAGACTGTATTCTCCATTACTATTGAATTCAATTTTAGCTAATGAATATGTAAATAAAGGAGATATGTACTACATTGCTTTTAAAAGGAAGCTGGATTCCTTCCATCACTGTTTCTTTTTCCATTTCCCAGATGGCTGGAATATGTATTTGGTGGTAATAATCCAAGGAAAATTTAAAGAGACTAGGATAAAGAAAAATAGAAGAAATTTCAGTCACCAGGAGATTCCATTAAATAAAATAGTCTTATGGATTGAAAGGTTTCCTGATGGTATCATGGTTAAAGCACCCAGATGCTTACTGAAAAGGCTGGCAGTTGGAACCCATCAACAGCTCCACAGGAAGAAGATGAGGCAGTCTGAGTTTGTAAAGATTAACTGTCTTAGATACGCTGTGGAGCAATTCTACTCCCTCACCTAGGGTCACTATGAGTTTGACTCAACTCTGTGGCAGTGAATTTTGTTTTGGTTCATATGGATTGATGAACAGCTTGAAATTTTTTGTAAGTATATGTATGAGAAAAAAGTAAATCTATCTTGTTATGCATTGAATTGTATTCCCCGAATGGAAATGTGGTAGTTGTAATTTTGTACATGTAAATATAACCCTGTGTGGAAATAAGTTTTATTTTGTTATGTTAAACAAGTTATACTGGAGTAGCATGGGTGTTAAACCTAATCACTTTTGAGTGGTGTCTTATGAAAAGAGCAGAACAGATATGGAGACACATGGGAAAGAGCCATGTAAGGATAGAAGTAGATGCATCTCTAAACAAAAGAAGGCCAAGGACTGTTGACAACCACTGCAACCATTAGAGGGCCCCATAAAAATGTATCAATATGACTGAGACCCTAATTTGAAATTTTAGCCTCCAAAACTGTGAGAAAATAAGTTTGTGTTCTTTAAAGCCATCCACAAGTGGTATTTTTTTTTTTTTATGGCAGCACTAAGTAACAAACATATATATATATATATATATATATATATATATATATATTTTAAGTCACTCTTCTTTTGATCTCTTTTAAAGCACAACAGTAATAACCTGAGCAGAATACTCTTCTTTTTATTTTCCTTTTCCTTATTGTGAGAGTTCCTCAAATTTATCTTTCAAAGATAATTTTTTTTATTGATTTATCCTTCTAATTTCTAAGAACTTATCCCTTAAAAAAATAACATCTTGTGTTGTTCTATTTATATATTTACTCAATATCTTCTCTTATGTCTCTGGATATATTGTTTTTATTTTCAAGTTTAAGTCTTTCAGTATAGTCTTTTCTATTTGCCTGTTTATTTGTGTTGGTCTCTAATTTTCATATTCCTGGTGATATTTATTGATTATTCTTATTTAAGAGTGGAAAACTGAAAAGCAGATTGAAATCTATGAAGATATGCAAAGGTCATATCAATTTCTAGTCTCACTGTAGGGTGATGGCCAAAATAAGAATCAAGCCTCCTAGGCTAGATAAATTACCCACAGAGCAAATTTCTATTGCCAGTGTTTTGGGATCTAAGTGAAACAGGTTTGTTGGAGATGAGCAGTCTCAATCACTACTATGCCTGCATTCAGTGAATCATCCTGCTTGCAGTACAGTACTTCTATTACTACATAAGCCAAGTATAATCAAATACAAAGGAGTTCTGGTGGCACAGTGGTTAAGGCATTTATTTGGCTGCTAACCAAAAGATGGCTGTTGTTCCACTCCATGAGAGAAAGATGAGGCAGTCTACTTTTGTAAAGATTTGCAGCCTTGTAAACCCTATGGGGCAGTTCTAGTCTGTTGTATTGGCTCACTATGGGTCAGAATCCACTCAATGGCAATGTGTGTGGTTTTGACTTTAATCAAGTACTGAGGTCCTCTGAAAAATGAATAGTCTTCTTCTAGAGTGATGAATGGTAAGTTGTCTAGCTACTTGAAGGAGATCTGGGAAAGCTAATTATTCTTACAGAGGTTTTCAGCAGTCCCTTTTGTTTCAGTCTCCCCTTCTCTTTATAATCCATTTAAAAGATACCTAGTGCTGCCATTATTTGAACACTTTGGGGATCTACATTGTTAATCAAATTAGTTCTTGGTTTTTCTTATTATTGGCAACCCAAAGAGGGATCGCTATGAGTCAGGTCCAACTCAACAGCACATAACAGCAACAATACTTTTTTTTTTTTTTTTCATTTTTATTATGGTGAAAATATCACAAGATATTTGCCAATATAACAGCTCCTACATTTACAGCTCAGGGATATCAATTACATGACTAAATTTTTCATGTTGTGCCACCATTGTTGGTAACCTCATCTAAAATATTCCAACACCATTAGCATAAACCCAGTGCTCCACAAACAAAAGCTCCCCTTTTCCTCTTCCTCCTTCCCCTGTTGTTGTTAGGTGCTGTCAAGTCGTTTTCAACTCATAGTGACCCCATGCACAGCAGAACGAAACACTGCCCGATCCCGTGCCAGCCCCACGATGTCTGCTATACTTGAGCCCATCATTCCAGCCACCATGTCAATCCATCTGTTGAAGGCCTCCCCCTCTTTCCTCGACCCTCCACCCTACCAAGGATGACATACTTCTCCAAGAAATGGTCCCTTCTGACAACATGACCAAAATAGGTGAGACAAAGTCCAGCCATTCTCGCTTCCAAGGAACATTTCGAGTGCACTTCCTCCAGGACAGATCTGTTAGTTCTTTTAGCAGTCCATGGTACTTTCAACATTCTTCACCAGCACCACAACTCAAAAGCATCATCTCTTCTTCGGTCTTCCCTATTCTTTGTCCAGTTCTCACATGCATATGAGGCTATTGGAAATATCTTGGCTTCTGTCAGGCACACCTTAGTCCTCAAGGAGACATTCTTGCTCCTCAGCACTTGAAACAGTTCCTTAGCAGTTGACTTTCCCAATGACTTGAGGCACTTACTGATAAAGGTTGAAAAATACAGTCCTTCCCCTGGTAACCACTAATAATATCTGTTTTATACGTATATATATATTTTTTCCAACCTATCTAGGAATTTTCCCTCACCTCCCATCCCATCCCTGGTAAGCAATGAAGAAAATTTCCTTATATATATAAACTTTTCCTTGACTTTCTATAATAGTAGATTAATACAGTATTTGTCCTTCTGTGATTGACTTATTTCACTCAGTATAATGTCCTCAAAGTTCATCCACATTATGTGGTGTTTTACAGATTCTACATTATTTGTTAGGTTTGAATAGTATTCCATTGTGTGTATGTACCAAAGTTTGCTTACTCATTACTCAGTTGATAGATACTTAGGTTATTGCCATCTCTTTGCTATTGTGATAGTGCTGAGATGACCATGTGTGTGCATATATCTATTTGTGTCCTTCCTCTCACTTCTTTAGGAATATATACCTACTAATGGGATTGCTGGGTCAAATGGTGTTTCTATTTCCAACTTTTTATGGAAGCGCCATACCAATTTCCACAGTGCTAAGATCATTTCACAGTCCCACCAGCAGTGTATGAGAGTCCCAGTCTCTCCACATCTTTGCCAGTATTTGATATTTTCTGTCTGTTGAACTTTACTACTGATGGTAAGGTGAGATGGTATCTCTTCATTGTTTTGATTTGCATCTCTCTAATGGCTAGTGATCATGAACATTTCTTCATGTATTTGTTGGATGACTGAATACATCTTTGGTGAATTGTCTGTTCATGTCTTCTGCCTATTTTTTAATTGGATTGCTTGTCTTTTTGATGTAATGGTATTGGAGTTTTCTACAAACTTTAGAGGTAAGTCTTTAGTCTGATAAGTCATTGCTGAATATTTTTTCCCATTCTGTATGCTCTTTTTATTCTTTTGGAGAAGTCTTTTGATGGATAGAAGAATTTTATTTTTAGAAAGTCCCAATCGTCTAGTTTACCTTCTGCTGTTTGTACATCTTGGGCTATGCTTGATAGTCTATTTATGCCATAAATGAGGGCCCCTAACTTTGCCTCTATTTTTTTTTTCCTGAACTTTGTAGTTTTAGGTTTCACATTTAAGTCTTTGATCCATCAGGAGTTAGTTTTTGTGTATGGTGTGAGGTACAACTCTTGTTTCATTTTTCTGAAAATGGATATCCAGTTTTGCCAGCATCATTTGTTAAAGAGACAATCTCTTCACCATATAATGGCTTTCCACCCTTCCTCAAAGATCAGTTGACAGAGGTGGATGGATCTATTTCTGGGTTCTCAATTCTGTTCCACTGGTTTATGTGTCCATCATTGTACTAATATCAGGTTGTTCTGACAACTGTGGCTGCATAGTAGGTTTTGAGATCTGGGGGTGTGAGATCTCTTACCTTTTCTTCTTCAGTAGTGCTTTGCTTATCCAAGGTCTCTTTCCTTTCCATATAAAATTAGCAATTGGTTTTCTTAAAGAATGTTGGTGGAATCCAGATTGGGATTAGGTTGAATGTATAGATCGCTTTGGGTAGTACTGATGTTTTCATAATGTTCAATTGTCCTATCCAAGAGCATGTGTGTTCTTCCATTTATGTAGATCTCTTAAACTTTCTTGAAGTAGTGTTTGGTAGTTTCCTTGTTTAGGTCTTTTGTGTTCCTGGTAAGACTTAATTCCCAAGCATCTGATGTTTTTGGGAGCTATTGTAAATGGTATTGATTTCCTTATTTCCTTTTCCGCAATATCTTTGCTGATGTAGAGGAATACATCTGATTTTTTTGTGTGTGCGATCTTGTATCCTGCCACTATGCTAAATCTTTCAATAAGTTCTAGTAGTTTTCTTGCTGACTCTCTTGAGTTTTTTATGTGTAGAATCAAATCATGTGCAAATAGGGATAGTTTGATTTCTTCCTTACAAATTTGGATGCCTTTGATTTCCTTTTATTGCCTTAGTTCCCTGGCTAGAACTTCCAATACAATGTTGAATAGAAGTGGAGATAGAGAGCATACTTGTCTGGTTCCTGTTCACAAGGGAAATGATTTCAGTCTCTCTATATTGAGAATAATGCTAACTGTTGGTTTTGCATTGTTGTTGTTATTTGCCGTCCAGTCGGCCCTGACACAAAGCGACCCCTCCTTGGGTTTCCAAGGCAGTATCACTGAGGAAGTAGGATTGCCCAACCTTCCTTCCGAGGAGTGGCTGGTGGGTTTGAACCACCAGCCTTCTGGTTAGCAGTCAAGTGCCTTAGGCACTATG
>NW_006921663.1:5857297-5858675 GCF_000298275.1 Orycteropus afer afer
CTTCTGGTTAGCAGTCAAGTGCCTTAGGCACTATGCTACCAGAGCTCCTACAGTTCTTAATGTTGTTGTTGTTGTTGTTATGTGCCGTCGAGTCAAACCTGACTCATAGCGACCCCTCCTTGGGTTTCCGAGGCAGTATCACTACGGAAGTAGGATTGCCCAACCTTCCTTCTGAGGAGTGGCTTAATAGTATCTTCATATTATTCTTTTTATTTCTGTTGGTTCTGTTTGATGTCACTCCTTTCATTTCTTATTCTTGTTATTTGAGTCTTCTTCTTTTCCTTTGTTAAGTTTGCTGGTTATTTTTGTATTTTATTACTCTTTCAAAAAACCAAATTCTATCTTGTTGATTTTTTTCTATTGTCCTTCTATTTTCTGTTTCATTTATTCCTGCTTGAATCTTTATTTATTTTCTTCTGTTGACTGTAGGCTTATTTATTTATTTATTTATTTATTATTTTTTGGCTGCTCCTTTTCTAACTATTGGACATGATGATTTAAGGTGTTGGTTTTGGCTCTTTCTTCTTTTTTTGATGTGTGCATCTATTGCTATAAATTGCTCTCTGATCACTGATTTTGCTGTACCCCATAGATTTTAGTATGTTGTGTATTCATTCTCATTTGATTCAAGGAAGTCTTAATTTCATTTTTTAAACATTTCTTCTATTACCCAGTGATTTTGGAGGAGATTGCCATTCAGTTTCCATGTGTTTGCCTTTTTTCTGTTGGTATTCCTAGTATTGATTTCTAATTTTATAGCGGTGTAATCTGAGAAGATGTTTTGCATTCTTTCAATATTTTTATGTTTATTGAGGCTTGCTTTGTGGCCTAACATAATGTGATCGTGGATTTGTGCTGGAAAGGAATGTATTTTTTGATGTTGTAGGGTGGAGTGCTCTACAGCTGTATATAAGGTTGTGTTGGTTGATTGTATTCTTTTCTTCTGCATCTTTGTTGAGTTTATTTCCAGTTTTTTTATCTCTTATTTAGTGGTGTACTTATTTAGTGGTGTACAGTTTCCAACTGTTCTGTTAAAGTCTTATTTATGTATTTTGAGACACTTTCATTGGTTGTGTCAATATTTATTATTGTTATGTCCTCTTGTTCAATTGATCCTTTAATCATTACATAATGTCCTTCTTGTCTCTTATAGTCTTTTTTGTCTTAAAGTCTATTTTATTAGAAATTAATATTGCCACTCTGCCCTTTTTTGGTTGCCATATTCTTGGTATATCTTTTTCTAACCTTTGATTTTTAGTGTATTTTTGCCTTTGTGTCTAAGGTGAGTTTCTTGTAGGCAACATATTGATGGGTCATGTTTTCTTATCCAAAAATTGAAAATCACGGGGCAATCTCAAAAAAAAAAAAATCTCAAAAA
>NW_006921663.1:5860688-5880555 GCF_000298275.1 Orycteropus afer afer
AGATGCAAAAATCTTCAACAAAATCCTAGCCAATAGGCTCCAACAGCATATCAAAAAAACAATTCATTATGACCAAGTGAGGTTAATATCAGATATTCAAGGATATTTCAACATTAGAAAAATGATCAATGTCATCCACCACATAAATAAAGCAAAGGAAAAGAAACACATGATCATATCATACAATGCAGAAAAGGCATTTGATAAAATCCAACACTCATTCCTGATCAAAACTCTCAGCAAAATAGGAATAGAAGGGACATTCCTCTACATAATAATGGGCATATATGCAAAACCAACAGCCAACATTATTCTCAATGGAGAGAGACTGAAACCATTCCCCTCACTAACAGGAACCAGACAAGGATGCCTTCTATCAATACTTCTATTGAACATTGTGTTGGAAGTCCTAGCCAAGGCAATAAGGCAAAAAAGGGAAATCAAAGGCATCCAGATTGGTAAGGAAGAAGTCAAACTGCCCCTATTTGCTGATGATATGACCCTATGCCTAGAAAACCCAAGAGACTCAATGTAAAATCTACTGGAACTAATTGAGAGATATAGCATCATGGCAGGATACAAGATCAACATCCAAAAATCAGTTGGATTCCTCTACACCAGCAAAGGGATTGCTGAAAAGGAAATAAGGAAATAAATACCATTTACAATAAACCAAAACCCAAACTCACTGTCGTTGAGTCGGATCTGACCCATAGTGACCCCTCCTTGGGTTTCCAAGGCAGTAGATTACTCATCTTCCTTCTGAGTAGTGGCTTGTGGGTTTGAACTGCCAGCCTTCTGGTTAGCTGCCAAAAATAAAATAAAATACTTGGGAATAAATCTTACCAGTGATACAAAAGACCTGTACAAAGAAAACTATAAAAAGCTACTTTAAGAAACCTTAAGAGACCTACATAAATGGAAAAACATCCCATGCTCATGGATAGGAAGATTGAACATTGTAAAAATGTCAATCCTACCCAAAGCAATCTATACATTCAATGCAATCCCAATCCAGATCCCATCAACATTCTTTAAGGATATGGAAAAACCAATCACTAACTTTATATGGAAAGGAAAGAGACCTCAGATAGGCAAAGCACTATTGAAAAAGAAGAAAATAGGAGGTCTCACATTGACAGATTTCAAAACCTACTATACAGCCACAGTAGTCAAAACTTCCTGGTGTTGGTAAAATGACAGACACATAGACCAATGGAATAAAATTGAGAACCCAGAAACATCCATCAACCTATGGTCAGTTGTTCCTTGACAAAGGGCTGAAATCCATTAAATGGGATGAGATTGTATGTTTAGCAAATGGTGCTGGCAAAACTGGATATCCATTTGCAGAAAAAGGAAACAAGGTCTGTACCTCCCACCATACATAAAAACTAACTCCACATGGTTCAAAGGCTTAAATGTGAAACTTAAAACTATAAAGTTCCTCAAGGAAAAACTAGGGGGAAATTTATGGGCCTTAATATATGGCATAGTAGACTATCAAGCATAACCCAAAGTGCACAATCAGCAGAAGAGAAAGTAGATGAATGGAGCCTTCTAAAAATTAAATTTTTATGTGCTTACAAAGACTTCTCCAAAAGACTCAAAAAAAAATCCCTACAGATTGGGAAAAAAATATTTGGAAATGACATATCTGACAAGGGACTTATCTCTAGAATTTATAGAAAACTCCAATACTCAACAACAAAAATGCAAATAATCCAATTAAAAATGAGCAGAAGATATGAATAGACCCTGCACCAAAGAGGATATTCAGGTGACCAACAAATATATGAAGAAATGGTCATGATCATTAGCCATTACAAGGATGTAAAACAAAACAACCATGAGATAACATTTTCCTCCAGCACTAGTAGCAATGTTCAACAAGACAGAAAGTGATAAATGCTGGTAAGGATGTGGGCAGATTGAGACTCTCATACACTGTTGGTGGGACTGTCAAATGATATAACCATTGTAGAAAGTAGTATGGCGATTGCTTAAAAAGTTGAAATTAGAAATACCATTTGACAGCCATTCCATTACTAGATATATATCATAAAGAAGTGAGAGCCAGGACAAGAACAGATATATATGCACACTCATGTTTATCACAGCACTATTTACAAAAGTCAAAAGATGGAAACAACCTAAGTGCCCATCAACAGAAGAATGGATAACCAAACTATGGTACACACACACAATGGAATACTACACAACCCTACAGAATAACCTAGAATTGGCAAAACACCACATAACATGGATAAACTTTGAGGATATTATGCTGAGTGAAATATCAATCATAGAAGGAAAAATATTGCATTAGTCCGTTATTGTAAAATCTCAAGGAAAGATTTATATGTGGAAGGAAATTTTCTTTGCTGTTTACCAGGTAGTTATGTTTGTGCGTCAACTTGGCTAGGCCTGGTTGAGTGGCTGGGCAGCTGGTGGCAGTTATTCCCCATGATGAGATTGGCAATCAAATCCAGCTGAGTAGCTGCCTTTGGAATGTGGTCTGCTCCCTGTATGTAAGGAGAAACCTTGAGGATAGTCTCTAGCTTATGGTATGCTTCGACCCTGCATGTAGCCTTGTCGTTGTTCAGTAGCCTGCCATGCTCTGCTGACCTTGGGACTTACAATAGACTTGAATTAATGGCCTGCCGTGTTGTTTGGTAACATCAGGACTGTGCCATTTTATTTGTCGACCTTGGGCTTGTTAGCCTCAGCATCCAGTAGCTGCCTGAGTGAAGAGATGCCTCTTGCTTCAGTGGACCAGGAGCAAGAAGCAGAACTGAAGCCCACAGTTGAGGGGCTTTTACACAGCCCCTGGAGCTTGGCACTTTGAACTTGGACTTAAAGCCTCCAAATTGTAAGAATAAACTCCTGTTTGTTAAAGCCATTCCATTTTTGGTCTATTTCTGTCAGATAATTACTAGGTAACCACAAAACCAGGGGTGGGAGGGGAGGGGAGAGGAGGAAACACTGTTAGGTAGAGACAAGTATTGTTGGATGAAGAGAAGGTATACCAAATGTGAGTAATCAACACAGTGGCGTGGGAGAAGAGGAAGACATAGACATGGGGTGCATGGGAGGTACAGACAGCAAAGTTGAACCCTTTTGCACATATAGTACTACATTGTCAGTGAAAGGAAACATTGATATATAGGCAGATAGATGGTTGATGGACAGGCTGAACAATTAGGTATGTCCATGCAGGAGGGAATGTGCTCAAAACCATGTAGCACAATGACAGACAATGTTTCTACAAGTGTATTTATATGTTCTATAAGAATTATCAGGTATAGAGTAGAGCTGACAAGGGACAAGGTTTTAATCACTTATTGGCCACAGCCAGCTACCCAGAGGGAGCAAGTAGTTGAACCTGTGGTCTCTGCACCATAGTCACAGAGGACATCAAGCTCAATTGGCTTAATATACTATACAAAAACATTGTTCCACATCCTACTTTGGCGAATAGCGACTGGAATCGTAATAGCTTGCAGGAGACCATCTAGATGCAGCTATGGGTCTCTCCTCATCCGTAACAAAAAGAATGACGAAAACCAAAGATATGTGGAAACAATTAGTCCAAGCGACTGGTACACCATGTGATCCTCAGCCCATATGACTTTAAGACCAGAACTAGATGGTGTCCAGCTACCACTGTCAACCACTTGGAGGGGGATCTATGTAGGAGATTCTGGATAGAGTGAGAGAACAATGTGGAACAAAACTCAAAATTATTAAAATAAAAAAAAAAAAAGGTGGGGACCAGGTTTGCTTATATGATAGAGCTTGATGGAACCACTGAGACTATGGTCCCTAGCTGCCCTTCAGGTCTGGAACTGAACCTATACCTGTGGCTTCCAACCAAATTAAGACAGGCATATGAGGTGAACATTTACACCAGGTAGATACACTCCTTGGAGAGAACAATCATGGGAGAATAGAAGGGCTGTGTATGCACAGGGACAAAGCTCAGGGGGCAGGAGCGCTTGGAGGGAAGGACACAGGAAAACGTAAGTATGGGGAGGAAGTGTGGGGAGCTTTTGCATTGTGGTAAATTGTAGTCAATGTCGTGAGACAAAGTGTATGTGAACTGCTACATGGAAAGTGAATTTGCTCTGCAAACTTTCACCCAAATCACAATTTAAAAAAAGAAAAAACACCCTATGGGGCAGTTCTATTCTTTCCTGTTGGATCACTATGAATTGGAATAAATTCCATGGCCATGAGTTTTATTTTTGTAAATATTACAAACTCCTATATTTTGGTCTACATTTTGGTCTAAGAAAAGACCAAAATGGATATCAGAAGAGACTCTGAAACTTGCCCTTGAACAGAGAGTAGCTAAAGCAAATGGAAGAAATGACAAGATAAAATGAGCTGAACAGAAGGCTTTAAAGAGAAGCTCTAGAAGACAAAATCAGTTATTATAATGAATTATGCAAGGACCTGGAGTTAGAAAAGTAAAAGGGAAGAACATAGTTGACGTTTTCAAGGTGAAAGAAGTGAAGAAAAAATTCAAGCCTTGAGTTGCAATATTGAAAGATTCTATGGGCAAAATAGTCAATGATGTGGGAAAGGATACATAAACGTATACAAAAGATGCAGACAATAGAGGCAAATACTAGTACATGCATGATACTGCATTACCACTAACACCAAGCACCAGCCTACAGATGAATGCACAGATAATTGAGAAGATCCAGTGGGGATCAGTGAATGAGAATGTACCCTACACCAAGGATAGATTTAGCTGAAGATAATCTTACATAGATAGTACTGATACAAAATTAGCCACACACACATTACAGAAGCAACAGAAGACAGAGTTGGAGTAACCTCTCAGAGACAACCAAACACCTTGAGAGAGAAAATCACCTGGCCTGCCAACTCAGGATTATAGTATTGGGGGATACCAAGCTCAATTGGCACAACATAGTACATAAATATCTTGGTCCACACTTTCTTTGATGAGTAGTGAAAACTTTCGATCAGCCATCTAAGATACACCTACTTTTCTCCTCTCATATGAAGCAAAGAAGAGTGAAGAAAATCCAAGGCATATGGAAACAATTAGTCCAAGGTGATGGACCAAGAAATCAGAAGAACTAGATTGGCTACCAATGCCAACCATTCAGGAAGGGATCAAAACTGGAGACCCTGGATAGAGTGGGAGGAAAAATGTGGAAGAAAATTCAAAAACACAAATATGACCAGTATTACTGGTTAGATAGAGTCTGGTGGAACCCTCAAGACTATGGCCTGGGGATACCCTTTCAGCTTAGATTTGGACTCACTCCAAGGATTGGCTTTCAGTCCAACAGGAGAAAGACTTACCTTGCAGAACAACCACCCCAGGTCAATTTACCCACCATAGGGAGATACACTTCTTATAGTAATCGACCATGGAGTGGCAGAAGGGCAGCATTTGCATAGGGAGAAAGCTGGACAGATGAGAGTGCAGGGTAAGAAGGGCACAGGGAGGGTGTGCCCACGCGGATAGAAGGGGAGGAGAGTTTGTTATTCTCAAGGATGGTAATTGGAGCATGAAATCAAATGTACATGAATTGATCAATGTAAAAAAAAAATTTTGCTCTGTAAATTTGTACCCAAAGCACACTAAAGAAAGAAAAAAGAGCATGGAAAGAATACACAGAATCATTGTACCAGAAAGAATTGGTCGATGTTCATCCATTTCAGGAGGTGGTATATGATCATAACTGATGGTATTGAAAGAAGTCTAACCTGCACTGAAGAGATTGGTAATAAACAAGGCCCCAGGAATTGATGGACTATGCACTGAGATGTTTCAACAAATGGATGCTGCCCTGGAGGCACTTATTCATCTATGCCAAAAAATTTGGAAGACAGCTACCTGGCCAACTGACAAGAAGAGATCCATATTTGCATCCATTCCAAAGAAATTCCAGAGAATAATGATCCTACAGAATGTGGAAATTATTGAACAATATCATTAATATAGTAAATAAAGTAATATCTTTATTTATAAAGATAATAAAATAAAATCTTGCTGAATATAATTTAAAAAATGGTTGTGGTAGTCTATTGACAGAGAGCTTACAGAAATGCAAGCTGGTCAGAAGAGGACATGGAATGAGGAATATCATTGCTGCTGTCAGATGGATCTTGGTTGAAAGCAAAGGACACCAGAGAGATATTTACTTGTGTTTTATTGACTATGTAAAAACATTTGACTGTGTGAATTGTAACACATTATGGACAACATTGAGAAGAATGGGAATTCCAAAACCCTTAGTTGTGCTCATGAAGAACCTGTAAATAGACAAGGAGACTGTTGTTTGAACAGAACAAGGGAATACTGCATGGTTTAAAATCAAGAAGAAAGTGTATCAGTGTTGTATCATTTCCCCATATTTATTCAATCTGTATGCTGAGCAAATAATCCAAGAAGCTGGACTATATGAAGAAGAACGTGGCATCAGGATTGGGGGAAGACTCATTAACAACCTACGATATGCAGGCAACACAACTTCGCTTACTGAAAGTGAAGATGACTTGAAGCACTTACTGATGAAGATTAAAGACTACAGACTCCAGTAAAAGAAAAGGAAAATCCTCACAACTGGACTACTAAGCAGCATAATAATAAAGGGAGAAGAGATTGAAGTTATCAAACATTTCATATTATTTGGTTCCACAATCAACACCAATGGAAGTAGCAGTAAAGAAATCAGATGATGTATTGTTCTGGACAAATCTTCTGCAAAAGACCTCATTAAAGTGCTGAAGAGCAAAGATGTCTCTTTGAAGACTGAGATGCACCTAACACAAGCCAAGATATTTTCAATAGCCTCATATGCATGTGAAAGCTGGACAATGAATAAGGAAGACCAAAGAAGAGTTGAGGCTTTTGAGGCGTGGAGTTGGTGATGAATACTGAAAGTACCTTGGACTGCTAAAAGAACTAACAGATCTGACCTGGAAGAAGTGCAGTGGGAATGCTCCTTAGAAATGAGAATGGCCAGACATCATCTCACCTACCTGCTCTGGTCATGTTGTCAGAGGGGCCACTCCCTGGTGAAGGATACTATGCTTGGTAAAGTGGAGGGTCAATGATAAAGGGAAAGGCCCTCAATGAGATGGATTGACACAGTGGCTGCAACAATGGGATCAAGTATAGCAAGGATTATGAGGCTGGCACAGGACTGGGCAGTGTTTTGTTCTGTTGTACATAGGGTACTTAGGAATTGGAGTTGACTCGACGGCACCTAACAGCAACAACATATAGGTCTGACATTATTGCCTCTACTCACTAAAGTTTTCATTTTGAAGTCAAAATAATAGCATACTGATGGTATATACACAATGATTAATGAACATCAGTTGGAACATTAAAAATGATAATATTTTTATACACCATATAAGTCAATATTTATTAACCTTTTTGGCATATTCATAATGTATAAACATCTCCCACAGCATGAATAGCCAAGCAATGTAACAGTGATTGAAAGAGTTTAATTCTTTCTAGAACCTATATTAATATCATCAACAACTTGTATTTAATAAACACCAACTGCTAGTAAGAGATACCTCTGTTAAAATAGCCCCAAACTAATGAGGTATATAACTATTTAATCCTATTTGAGGAAATGTTTCATTTTTCCTAGAGAACCACTAAGATGTTCCATTAACAAGAAGATAATAGATGCCTAAAGAGGAATGAAATAATTTCCATATATTCCACTTGTGGTTTAATTGGGTAGGATGTCAAAGCTATATAAAACAGAAGACCATATAGAGTTTCCAGATTTCACCTAACCATTTTTTTTTATTTCAGTGAAAATACTCACCCATTTTTCCTAATATTTGTTTTTAAATGAAGAAGAAGTAAGACAACAAGTTATGTTGTGTAGATTTTTTACAAGGAGTACCTTTTTAGTAGAAAGTAGTTTATTTAATAAAGAAGACACTATTATTCATAGTATTTTATTTAGTAGTTTTAAGCAGGATGTTATCATTTGGAGGAAAATATAAAGTGTCTATCAATTTCAATGAGATTTAATCATCTGTGTAGTTAATTAGTTATTAAATTTATGAATGATTTAATTGATTTTTCTTATTGGTCAGCAAAAAGACATCCTTTATTATAAAATATACATTGTATTTGTAATGAAGTGAGGCTAGTAGGTCCATAGAATTACTATACACTCCCTAAATACATAGACTTTTTAAAAATGTAAAATAAAATTTCTTTCAATAAAAGTTATCTTTTTGGTTTTGATTACCTGAAAAGATCATAATTAATTAGCTATATTATAATTAAATTACATAAAATCATATTTGGTCCTATACAAAGATGAAACTTTTATGCAGAATGATCAAAAGGAGCACTCTACCTAAGTTATCTTCTTCGTTCAAATGCTGTTTTACCACACTTTCACTCTGAACAATTTTTTTCACTGTATTCTCTCTTTATCTGATCAAGACTAACCATTCTTACAAGAAAAAACAAATAAATAAATAAACAAACAAACAAACAAACAACTGAACACCTAATTTTCAGAAAACCATTGCAAAATGCACACGTTTCTTGGCATTTCCTCTAACACTTCCTCATAAACACTTAACAGATAAGTTTATTGAGTGAATGTTTCACTTCGAATCTTATTTTCTTCAATTATGAAATAAGGTATTTGAAACTTTTGATCTCTAAGAGCCCTTTGAACTGTTAGCTTCAAGGATGTGAATCAGATTACCCAATCTGAGCCACAGAATCCCAATAGGATGACAGTTGGGCCGAACTAGAATTGATTATGAGTGGGGAGTGGCAGCAGCAATCCTGCAGGTAGAGCACTTGCCATGTTTCGTGAAAGTTAGCCTGTTCACTCGACCACTGGGCATTTTGAGAGCTATCACTCACTCCTTTGCACAATCTTACATATGTCTACCACAGAAGCTGGGCAATTAAAAACACACTTGTTATATTGGACTGGGTGGTATATGCACAAAATAATTTTTCCAAACCAGATAGTTCAAGTTTAAGGTTATAAGCCCTCAGGGGGAGGAGAAGGAAGTATCATAACAAATGGCATCATTACCTCCTTGAAATGTGACAGTCCCCAGTTCTGTTGTGATCCTGTTGTGGAATCAAAGCTGTAGTTTGAACTTCCTGTATAGATTCATCCTTTCACAGAGAATTGAAGGTTGAAATTACTTTAAAATACTGACTCATGATTCTTAGGAAGGTTATTTAAAATGAAGTAAAGAAAATGTTGCTGAGATGTAGAACAAAAAAGGAGTACATTGAGGTAGGTTTTCACTTTTACTAAATTTACCTGGTGTTGTTTTATTTCTCTCATTTTTTTGCAATAAACTCATTTTGTAATTATATAACTAAATCATCCAATAAACAAATAAATGATGCCAAAAAGCAATCACTACAACATCAGGTGAGTGAAGATATCAACGAGGAGAAATTGTTTTAAAGCACTGACTTAAAATAATTATATCACCTGTTCCTTGTTCATTACACATTAATGTCTTTAAATCTCTTCTCTTACACCTTCACTGACATCCGGGACACTGGGGATTCTTATTTTGTGTGATCTTTCCAAGTAGTATTTGTTGTTGTTGTTGTTGTTATATGCCGTCGAGTCAAACCCGACTCATAGCGACCCCTCCTTGGGTTTCCAAGGCAGTATCACTACGGAAGTAGGATTGCCCAACCTTCCTTCTGAGGAGTGGCTGGTGGGTTTGAAACGCCAGCCGTCTGGTTAGCAGGCAAGTGTCTTAGCCACTATGCTACCAGAGTTCCCAAGTAGTATTTAGCAGAGGTGAAATCAAACCTCACCTTCCCACCTCAAGAAGCATTTAGATATATGGTGTATATTTTGTCAAGGGGCACTTTTTTTGTCATTGAATGACTGATGATATTAAATAGACTGAAACCAGGGATGTAAAATATCTTTCAACGCAAGGGAGAATTTTACAAAATGAAGAACTGTTCTGACCTAAATGTCAATAGCACGTCTGTTGAGTAACAGTGTGTGACTTTTTCTAGTACAGTTGTTGTTCCTCAAAGATGTGTGCTCTACCATAAGATCCAAGATTATGATTCACATGAATGTCTCTTTTTTGAAGTAACCTTAGGAATAGCTATTATAGACAGAAACTCAGAGTATTTTCCATGTATATAAAGCTTGCATCTTTGTAACATGATTATTTTGCATAATTAAAATATTTCTAATTGTCAGAAAATAAGGAACAATAACATTAAGTACAGAATAAATTTATCACACACGGCAAGTAGTTTTCCATGCTTCCAGATTTTTGATCTTTGTGCTTCCCTACAGATAACTTGCCTGGGGTAACCTACCACATGTTGGAATCTACCCCTTATGTAGGTTGCATTTTCACTTATTGTTCACAACTCTTATTTTCTTTATCTCATGAGCACAATGGTTATGGTAATTTGGGAAAATGTATGCTGGTCTGATGAAATTGACCCTTTTTCAGCCATGTAGTTACCTCCCTCTTTAATTCTGAAGGAAGGAAAAGTAGCTTGGAAGAGAAAGAGAAAAAGAGAGAGATGGGGAGAGAAAGAGAGAAGAAAAAGGAAGTAAAAAACTCAACACAAACATTTAGTTCTTTCTTCAAACAGTGCGGTCCACTGCTCTAACATTACCAGCTGCTGTCAAGTCAGTGCTGACTCATGCAACCCCATGTGTGTCAGATTAGAATCATGTACTAGAGAGTTTTCAGTGGCTGGTTGTTGGAAAGCAGATCACCAGGGCTTTGTAGGCTCCTTTGGGTGGACTTGAACCTCTCACCTTCAGATCAGCTGCTGAGCTGGTTAACGATTTGCATCACTCAAGCACTCTTAAGTATCACTCTTACCTATCTTCTGATAGTTTCTCCTTAAGCACTTCAAAGGCCTGTCTCCCTGGTGTTCATTTTCTCCTTCTAAGTTCAATTTTATTGCCATGAGCAGCTAAGCCATCAAATTGCTGGGTTTTGCCTATTAGACTGATTATTACAACTAATTTGGTATTTACCAAATCTTTGGGGCCACAACTTAGCTATATTGTGAATCTGTAAAATTAATTAAGTGAAGGATTCCCAATTATTCTCTCTTTTTACTTCAGGTTGTAAGAGGTTGTCTTTTTTTCTGGTTTCAATCAGTTCAGTAAAGCAAAATAAATAAATAAATAAAAGTTAGGAGTTTATCATTTGAACAAGTATTCTGCCAAATATCTTGCTAGACTAAAACTTTTATTTTTATTTGATTTTTTTGGCTTTGTGGGAATTCAGTTAAAGTATACTTTGGCTGTTAAAAATATATTTGCTTTTATATCACAGTTCTTTTAAATTGTGTTGAAACTCATTCTTTACTCAAAGCATCAGAATAGGTGCTCTTTCTTTCAACCAGGGGGAAAGTATATCATTGATTCTGGTAGTAATCCCTATGTACATCAGTGAATACACACTTAAATGAACCTCACTTGAATGTACACACATATATAACTATAAAAAATCAGGAATAAGCAAACTCAAGCTTTACTGAATACAAAAAAAGATGTGCACACCTTTTTTGTGCTCATAGTGAAATAGAGAAGTACAATTTCATCATCTAATGTATTAGGAATTTGGCCTCTGTCAATTTATAAATTTAGAATTTATCTTATACAGTTTTATATTGGTTAAAGGTGGTGACTGCTCTATCCTCACTACATTGAAATTTGTCTTTGTCCATTCAATGCCTTTAACTTTGAAGCTAAATGTTCAAATTGCTCCCATTAAATATCACAGCCTAGGAAACCCTATAAGACAGTTCTACTCTGTCCTATATTGTCCCATGGGTCAGAATCTATTCTGTAGCACACAACAGGATATGTTTTTCTCCACACCATGTTATTTTCCTCATACCTTTTGTCTCTATGTTTTCTTCCTTCTTTCTACTTTGTCTCACTGATTTTTGAATAGTATCTTAGGAGTCAGAGAGTTTTATAAAAATGTTTTAATATGGTCCAAACTGACACAATCTGTTAGAGAGTTCAAAATAGAGAATCTATATCAAATACTTTTTGGTAATCAACTTCAATTGTTGAGTTAATTTTTAAAATGCATTCCTTTATAAAAATAAAATATGATTAAAAAAAAACTCAATTATTTATAAATGGAAAGTTTAAAAATTACCTATACTATTTGTTACACAGATTATTATCTTTGTGATAAAGGCTTTGCATCTTTACCATTTAGTTTCAATAATATATAACTTTGTTTTTTACATTTTTTTCTAACACCCTGTGTTAGAAAAATTGAGTTAATGTAATTAAGGAACAGAGATTAAGTGTTTTGTCATTATACTCAATACAATATTTTACTCTATAAAGGGATTTCCAGATTTGAAAAAAAAAAAAAAAAGATTTTGACTAGTTTTAAATAATGGATCATTTTCTAAGCCATCTAATAAAACACAATTGCTAAAAAAGTATATTTGTCAAGAATTTGGAAGGAAAGTATTCTAATTAGGTTTCATGTGGGAATTTATTGAGTACTCATAGAATTACAAAATGATGAGACTATTATGCTAGTGTATTCTGTAATGGAAATATGCACTCTGAAATTGTTACCTTGAAAACAGTTGCAGGCAGGATCACTCTTCATGGATTTGGAAATCATTGAAACAAAATTAATTAAATCCAAAGAATCCAATTTTATAAAATAAAAATCATTAAGAATGAAAAGATTATATATAGTTTAATGTATTTAAACATGTAATTATTTCCCACCTACATCTGACAAAGGAAATAGAATGAAAAATGAAGAAAAGATGTATGAGTGAGGGTTGAGTAGTATGGAAAGAGAAATACAATTTCATCTTGTTGGTAGACTAAACTACCTACCACCTACCTTCTTACTAGAAACATATGTGTGATTCCAAATATTACATAACACACACAAACACACACACGTGTGTGTATGTGTATATATATATATATATATATATATATCTCAGGGACCTCCCCTAATGCTTGAAATAATGAAGTGAATCATAGGCATAGAAGGCACTTAGAGAACTATGGGAGAGGAGGCTGGGAGGCTGACCCAAAGCTTGGCCTTCATTGCTAGAGTTCAGGACTTTAATGCCTGCCAAAGGATTTGGGACCTGACAGAGCCTATGAAAGGTAAGGACCTGGAATTGAAACTCTTGAACAAGATACTGTATAAATGGTTGGTGACTTTCAACTAATGAATAATTAATAAGTAGCTAGAGAACAGCTATCCACCTGGCTCACTGTAGTGGCAAGGAAGTATATCTCCATTTGAAGCACTTTTGGAGGACATTAGTACCCATAAGTAACAGAAAACACAAGCTTGAACCACACAGTTTTGTGAATTCAGGTTATAGAAAATTTTGAGGGAATCCCAAGCCTAAGAACTAACATCAAGAAAAATAGACCAAGTTTAGGAAATCCCCCTGGGATATCTGTAGTAACAAATGTAAAATCCATCTGAAGAAAAATTCACCTCAGGTCACATGTGAATCTCGCAGGGGAAAAACAGTAACTAATTCTTCTCCAAAGTGCTCCTCTAATCCCCAAAAAATATAGTCAAATAAAACATAGCTTCAAATAAGCTATCAAGGATTTAATTTTACTTGTATCCACAATCAACACGCACAGAAGCAACAACCCAAAAATCAAATGATGTTTTGCATTGGGCAAAATATCTCTTTAAAGTGTTACTAAGCAAAGATATCACTTTGAGGACCAAGGTGAGACTGACCCTACATGGTATTTTCAATAACTTCTTACCTATGTGAAAGGTGGACAATGAATAAGGAACACTGAAGAAGAACTGATGCATTTGAATTATGATGTTTGTGAAGAATATTGAATATACCATGGACTGCCATGAAAACAAGCAAATCTATCTTGGAAGAAGTGTAACCAGAATGCTTCTTAGATATGAGGATGGCAAGACTTTGTTTCACTTACTTTTGACATGTTTTCAGAAGGGATCAGCCCTTGGAAAAGAACATCATGTTTGGTTAATTAGAGGGTCATTGAAAAAGAAAAAGAACCCCAAAGAGATGGGTTGACACAGTGGCTATAACAATGGGCTCGATTGTGAGGATGGGATAGGATGAGACAGTGCTTCATTCTGTTCTACACGGGAGTGCTACGAGTCAGAACTGACCCAACAACACCTAACAACAACACTGACCTAACAATGAAAAATAAAGGCAGTGAGTGGCAAAAAAACAATAATAATAATAGATAGATGCATTGACACCACCCTGAGAACTTGAGATGGTAGAACCATCTGTGCAGAACCATAAATGTTTTATACTTAATAATGATTAAAGAGACAAAAGGAAAATATGAATTATAATTTAAGTAAAGCTTATCATGAAAAAGAGAGCAAAAAGATTTGAGAAAGTACCAGTGAAAATTCTGGAAAAAAGTATGTAGTCCTTGAAATTATGAACTTATTGGATGCTTTGATTATTAGTTATTTTTGGCTCTAGTGCCGCTCTAACAGAAAATATCACAAATGGATGGCTTTAACAAACAAGAGTTTATTCTCTTACAGTTTAGGAGGACAGAGGTCTGAGTTCAAAGTGCCAGCTCTAGGAGCTGGGTGAAAGCACCTTGAGCTTGGGTTTCAGCTCTGCCTCTTGCTCCCATCCCACTGAAGCTGGGGGCATCTCTTAACTCAGGCAGCTGCTGGCTGCTGAAGCTCAAAGGCCCAGGGTCGACAAATAAAATGGCATAGTCCCAAGATTACCAAACAACATGAGAAGGCCACTAGCTCAAGTCCAGAGACAGCCCCAAGATTGGTAGGATATGCTGCTGAACGAAGACTTGGCTACATACAGCGTCCAAACGTGCTAAAAAGCTGCGGAGACCTTTCTCAATGCTTCTCATATACTGGAAGCAGACAACATCCCTAAGACAACTACTCAGCTGCTCCAGTAGATTGCACCAGAGAGTTGATTGCCAGACTTATCATGGGGAATAACTATATCTAGCTGCCTAGCCACTGAAATACAGGCCCAGCCAAGTTGACACACAATTTAACTACCACACTAGCTTAGACTGAAAGAGATCATAGCAAACAATGTGTACAAATATGCAAGATTCTAATGATAGATAAATATTCCCTGAGATAATGCATTCTCCTAGAGTCTACATTCTGAGGGGAACATGGCAAGCTGCTGAATAGAGACTAAGCTACATGCAGGGTCCAAGCACGCCAGATTATCCCTAGGCCTTCCACATTACATCTACAGGCTAGGGTATACTTAGGCTCAACAAAGTATACCTTGAGTCCACAGGTGTCTTCAAGTTCATTAATCATTTTCAAGAGGAAGTCAAGTTTCAGAGATCAGCACTTAACCATCATGCACAGGATTAAAACTTGGCTTGCCTAGACCTCCTCAATTTAATTAGAACTGATCAAAGTAGTAATCTAATAAGTCTGCCCCATCACAAATAGAAATCAAGAGAAAACCTTGCACACAGGTACCAAGACTATGCCTTTGTAGGCTGTCTAACCCATCACTGGGGATTAACAGGGAGAAATTTCTTCTGAATAGCATCTGACTTTCCCAGATATCCTTTGCTAGGATAAAAGTGAGTCCCAGCTTGCCTGAGACACTCAGTTTAGATTCAGTATCATTTCCACTCCCAAAAGTATGGCCAATATATTACATGATTACCCTACCTAAACTCTTTAAGCAAATGGTCTTAATCTGCTTTTCCACTGTGAGAAGTGATTCCAAGTTAATCTTACATCATTCACTCTATACCACATATCTCTGCACATTTTCTATTTTGTCTCTTTCTTCAACACCGCCCAACTTCTAAATTTAATGCACTGTGTCATGAATCATCATTAGCTAAATTCCTTATATGTACCACTACTTCTCTTCATTAAAAAATAAAATAAAAACCTCATTGCTGTCGAGTAGAACCCCACTCCTAGAGACCACTCCTTATATTTCCAAGGTGGTATCACTATGGAAGTAGATTGCCCAACCTTCCCTTCAAGGAGTGGCTGCTGGTTTTGGACCGCCAGCCTTCTGGTTAGCAGTCAAATATCTTAGGCACTATGCTACCAGAGAGGAAAGCACAGCATGGCTCTTTCTTAAGAACTCTGCTCCCACTACAGCCTGGTCAAGTGGTGGCTATTCTACAATTTCACTTGGTAAGTGAGAGAAATCTTAAACTAACATCTTAAAGTGAATTCTTTAACTAACACTTACGTTTATCTTTCTAAGACATTTCCCTTCTAAGACTTGCTCTAAAATCTTGGAATCATCTTTTATTCTTTCTCTCTTAGACTATTTCCAATCTATCAGCAAATTATGTTAGCACTACCTTCAAAACATATTCAGAATCTGTTATTCACGTCACTGTTATTGCCCTGGTTCCAGCTAGAATGCCTCAGATACTTGATCTCAATAACGGTTTTCCTTTCTTCACTCTTGCCAATTAAGCTATTTTCTCAACAAAGCAATCAGAGTGATCATGTTAGAAGTTAAATCACATCGCTTCTCTGCCCAAAAACCTGAAATATTCCGCATTTTACGCAGAATAATAACCATCTACTTCCGTAGAGCTATCGCCTCAGAAACCCAAGGAGGGGTCGCTAAGATTCATAATCGACTCAATAGCATTGAGTTTGGTTTTTGGTTTTACAACATGTCACATAACCCCTCCAGATACTCTCTGATTTGACATACTGGTGGCATAGCTTCCAGCATCACAGCAACAAGCAAGCCACCACAGTGTGATGAAGTGACAGATACAAGTTAAGATAGGTAAGATATGATTTTAGGTGAACTCACACCACTTTCCTTTCAGTTAATAACTGACAGCATTTAGAATTCGGACCACACAGGTATTTCATTTAATAAAATAAGTTTTGTGAATTATATATTACCTTTTAAAATATATAACATGTTAAAACAAGGTGTGGTGGGTCAATCAGGTTGCAACACTTAGGGCCATGACACCCATTGGAATTTCAATTGTGATCTCAAAGTATTTAAGAACATTCTGTGTAACACCTTCTAAGTTCCTTGTAACACATTCAATGATTGTTTGTATATTTTATTATGAATATAATAACGTTACCTAAAGTAAACCATTGACTGGAAGAAAATGCCATCATGTAATGGAACTTATATTTTAGGATATTATCATATAATGGTAATTATGCTGAAATTCAATCATATATGACAAAAAACACATATTACTTTTGAAAAATTTTCTTTCTATAAAGGGCCCAATAAAATATTCACAACTAGTAACAAAAGTACCATATATATATCCATGGTATTGAAAATGTTGTAGAGATCTTCAGATGAATTTATTTTGCAATTTCCTGTTTAATTTTTAATTAAACTTAAATTTTGGAAATTTGCTTGGAAAGAAATTTATTTGGACTTGAGGGTTCAAATGTTTATATGAATTCTTTGATGGCCTTGTCATTGATTTTATTTCCTTTGCCAATTAATGGAATTTATTTTATTTTTTATTTTACTCACTGCCGTCGAGTTGGATCTGACTCATAGTGACCCCTCCTTGGGTTTCCGAGGTGGTATATTTATGAGAGTAGATTGCCCAACCTTCCTTCCAAGGAGTGGCTGGTGGGTTTGAACCACCAGCCTCCTGGATACCAGTCAAATGTCTTAGGCACTATTCCACCAGAGCTCCTATTTTTATTTTATTTTGAAATTTTTATTGTGATTTGGGTGAAAATTTAGAGCAAATTCATTTTCCATACAACAGTTGATACACATTTTGTTTCAAGACATTGGCTGCAATTCCCTACAATGTAACAGCTCTCTTCCCACTTCCTCCCCATAGTTACTTCTTCCCTGTGTCCTTCCCTCCCATGTGCTACCCCTTCTCCCAAGCTATCTCCCTGTGCAAAAACTGTCTTTCTGTTTTCCCACAATTGATGCTGCAAGGAGTGTATCTATCTGATGTAAATGTTCACCCCATATGCCTGTCTATTATTTGGCTGGAAGCCACCGGAATGTCCAGTTCCTGACCTGAAAAGTATCTAGGGTCCATAGTCTCAGGGTTATCACCAGGCTCTATCAGACCAGCAAACCTGGTCTTTTTTTACAATTTTTTTTTGTGTGTGTGTGTGTGTGAAAAGTTTCTTTTATTAAAACAATTCACTCATTCAACATTTTGCTCACATGAAAGTGCCCCTGTACTCCTTGGGGCAAGAAATTTCATAAATATAATGTAAAAAATATTTGCAAAAACAAATCCTTATTGCATGCTAAGTTATGGAACACAGATATACCACATTACTGGAAAAAAATGGGATAAAATATTTAGACTGTGATGTCAATTTTTAAAATAACTTGTTTTGAAAGGATTAAACTGCAATTTTGCCTTTTTATGGAATCAGGACAGTGTCGGTAATTCAGAGATCAATGCCAACTTCAGGTAGAAAATTAAAGATGTAGATTTTAGCTTGAGCTGTTCTTCTTACTCATTACATGTCACTTAGAAGTTACTCTTAGCACTATCATCCTTCTTCTATATTGAAAAGTTAAACAACACTTATCTTCTATAAATTTGAGAATTTCAAACTTAATAAATTGAAGCTTGTATAAACCAAATGATAATTCCAAAGGACTAGAAACTTTGCATGCTCTTTTTACAGTGTAAGAATCTGCCTCAAATTATTATGCATTTATAATAGTTATAATTATTTTAATTTGTTAAATTAGAGTATGAAAATGTTGAACAAACATTAGAGGTACACAAGTAGCTACAGCAGTGAGGTGCAGATGAAGACAACAGCATGGCCTTACTGTTTCAGGTTACTCCTTCTTACCTGTTTTGCTAGATTAACATTTTACTTTGTTGACTCAGACTTCTCATTTCATCCTCTTAATCTGAGCCTCTTACTAAAACTGTTGTTGTTATTTGCCATCGAGTCGGCCCCGACTCATAGCGACTCCTCCTTGGGTTTCCGAGGCAGTATCACTACGGAAGTAGGAATGCCCAACCTTCCTTCCGAGGAGTGGCTGGTGGGTTTGAACTGCCAGCTTTTTGGTTAGTAGTCAAGTGCCTTAGGCACTATGCTAAAACTAAATCCATATTATTCACACATTAACAACTTTTCTACTTAAATTTCTAATTCAGCATAGTAACCTTAAGATGGCACATTTCCTATAGAGTTAGACTATAACGAGAATCTCCAATCACCCCATTAGGGGCTCTTCATTTGGCTACATGCGTTTTTTTTTTTTTTTTTAATTGTGATTTGGGTGAAGATTTACAGAGCAAATTCACTTTCCATATAGCAGTTTACATATACGTTGTCTCATGTCATTGACCACAGTTTACCACAATACAACAGCTCCCCTCCCACTTCCTCCCCATAGTTACCTCTTCCCAGTGTCCATCCCTCCATGGACTCCTGCTCCCTGAGCTGTCTCCCTGCACATAGGCAGCTCTTCCTTCTCAATGATTGTTCTCTCCAAGGAGTGTATCTACCTTAGGTAAATGTTCAACTCATATGCCTGTCTTCTGTTTGGCTGGAAACCACAGGTGGGTTCAATTCCATACCTGAAGGGCAGCTAGGGGCCATAGTCTCAGTGGTTCCACCAGGCTCTATCGCACCAGCAAACCTGTTCCCCCCACCCCTTTTTTTTTCTCCAAATGATTTTGAGTTTTGTTCCACATTGTTCTCCCTCTCTATCAAGGATCTCCTACATAGACCCCCTTCCAAGTGGATGGCAGTGGTAACCAGGCACCATCTAGTTCTTCTGATCTCATAGTCATATAGGCTGCAGATCAGATGGTGTACCAGTTACTCAGACTAATTATTT
>NW_006921663.1:5882238-5896016 GCF_000298275.1 Orycteropus afer afer
TATTAATAATAATAGTTTTTTTTAAACAGACAAATACAAACAAACTAATCACTAGAAAAAGAAAGAAAAAAATAAAAATAAAAAGAGAGATGAAAAAAAAATTGGTGGAGGACAGGGCAGGGCACTCAGGCTCTGTCTGAGCATACAGACTGTGGTGAAGTTTCTGTGGGCCCAGAAGGTAGGTGGGAGTGGGGGATGGCCATACCTCTGTTCACCAAGCAGGTGTGGGGTATAAAAGTAACAAGAGTATTCTCCTACCTTTTCAGTCTTGCAGGTCCAGAGAGTTCTTGGGGTTGTTGGAAAGCAGAATGTGTTCTTAAGCCCCAGGAATCTTCGAGAGCGCTGTCTCTTTAAACATCCAAAATAGGCAAGCCACTTTTTAACATTCAAAATGGTGGTGCCCTCCAGACCAGCAAAAGTCCACAGCTCAGCCCGCCTTTCTCTTCACCTTTTCCATTCATTCCCCAGCCACCAGAGCAGTCCTCCATGCAGTCCCTGTCTAGCACAGATGATTTTTAAGTTAATTCTTAAGTCCTACCAGCACTCGAGAATCTCCAAGCTGTCTGTGCTGTCAGGATCACTCAGGATCACTGCCAGACCGCAGCTCTGTATGTCTCCTTTTTTGGTATTTTCATGCAAATTCTTCTGCTAGTTGGGATTTAGTCCACATCTATATCCTTCACTTCAAGGCTCAGGCGTCCAGGATTATCTTCTGTATCTGTGTTTATTGGTTTTCCTTTTCTTTGTTGAAGAGGGTCTGTACAGTCTTTCTGCCTAGTCCACCATTTGCCAGAACCTCCTCTTTTTTATGATTTTGAGTTTTGTTCCACATTGTTCTCCCACTCTATCCACGATCTCCTGCACCAATCTCCCTCCAAATGGTTGACAGTGATCACTGGGCACCATCTAGTTCTTCTGGTCTCCTGGTCGTATAGCTGAGGATTGCATGGTCTGCTAGTCTCTTGGACTAATTATTTCCACTCATTGCTTTTCTTCATTCTTCTTTTGTCTAGATGAGGAAAGATTCACCATTACATATATGGCTGCTTGCAAGCTTTGAAGACCTCAGTCATTACTTATCAAACAGGATGTAGAACAATGTTTTTGTGTAGTATGTTATGCCAATTGAGCTTGATGCCCCCTTAGATCATGGTCCCAAGCCCACAGGTCCAACAACTTGCTCCCTTAAGGTAGCTGGCTGTGTCCAAGAAGCCACAACAACTTTATCTCTTGTCAACTCTACTATACATCCAGACATTCTAACATAACATACAAATACTCATATAGAAACATTGTCTGCCAAGTGTATACATGGTCATGGGCACACTGCCTCCTGCCTAGGCATACCTGATCATTGCAATCTGTCCACCCCTCTATCCACCTATAGATCAATGCTTGCCATCACTGACAATGCAGTACTGTACATGCATAAGGGTTCATCTTTGTTGTCTGTACCTCCCACGTACCTCTCCATGTCTTCATCTTCCTCGTTTTCTCTTAACGGCAAAGGAATGAATGAGTAATGGGGCTAATAACACATGCAGAACAGAGATACTGTGAAGTTATTTGTAAATATATGTAACAGCTCTAAATACACTAGCAATAGCTATATAGTTTCTTTAGGTTTGAATACTCAAAGATGTAGATTTTATAAAGTCATTTTCTATTTTGAATCTGTGCTTTTTGTTATTTGCACTTTTAAATCTCAAGATCTATTGTACTTGATGGAAGCAATCTAGTCAATTCTAAGATTAAAGGTGATGACATATTATTAAAGAGTCATTTTAGGTGCAGATTAGATGATTTGGAGGCTACCCTTTTTCCTACCAGAGTTCATGATGTCTATAGCTGTGAAGATGCAGAAGACACTCTTTTAAACTAGTGTTTTCTGAGGTTCCCAGGCTTCAATATTCTTTCTGCTTCTCCTGTAATGCACCTTCATGACATTCCTGAACCACTCGACTGTTTCTTTCTCCTATCTGAAACTTTATTGGATGCATTGGATGTCTTTTTCTTCTTCTGGGACACAGAGGATGTGGTCCACCACTCCCAGTGTCTTTTTACTTCCCAATTAGAAACTCTGATACACTGCAAAGTCCCATTCTTAGAAAACCCATCAGGAGCTGCTTCTCTGACTTTTTCTCTTTCTTTTCTTTCCTCCTCAAGAACAAAGTCTTTGCTCGTTCTGAGTTTGAGAAAGGAAGAGGTGACAAGCAGGTGCTGGTAGGTACCATTTTTACAGGGAAAATTATGACATCAATTCTTGAGCTGAGAGAAAAGATAACATGGAAGTGGAGAAATTCTATGAAGCTCAAAGCAGAAAAATATTATCTGTTAACTGCTTCAACCTTTTATCCTATTATTACTGATTTTGTATTATTACTAGTATTTCCAATACTGGACAACAAGCTTCACATACTTAAGACATGAGAAGACTATTTAACGAACAACTGAAAGATTTGCTTGTGATGTATCACACCTGTTCAAAAGCATTTTGAAGCAGAGGAATTTTATATAATCAGGATAGAACTAGTTTACAATCTGTTGATTTCTTCTCAAAATATCTATTTTGTCTTATATGGTTAAGTTATAAGCTAATAAAGAACATGCATAACATTTTGTATTTTTTTGTAATTATTCTAGTTTACAGTTAAGGTTTTATTTATTTAATTTTTTAATTTACAAGTTATGTGGCAAGGATGTGGAAGAAAAGTTAATATTCTCTTGAATACAATGGATTAGGCCAAATATAATTTTTGAATGGTTAACTCTTTTATTATTACTATATCAAATTCCTGAGGTAAAATGCTAGAACAATCTTATAAAATCTTTTCAGCAATGCTAATTTGTGTAATGTTGATAGAGTTACTTCTGATTCTCTTTATGCTCTCCAGTATTTTCTAAGATTTTTTTCCATCCAATGTTTGTAAATTTTGTAATGAGAAAAAATATTAAAAATTTTATAACCATAATTCTTATGAAAAAACTTCTAGTATTTCACCCCTTCCTCCTTGTTTCTAGTTCCTTCCTGTTCCTATTTCCAGCTTGCCAAACTTTTATAAGGATTTGTGCCATCCACCTGCCTAAAATGCTATTCTCTGCAGTCTGTAGCACACATTGCCCTCTCATGGCTTATGTTTTTAAAGACAATGTCTGTGCTCATAACATTAAATATGCTGATGAGTCCTGGTACTCAGTGAGTGGGCTGACAATCCCCTGCCAACTTCAATTGGCAAGCACCGTGGTCTCCATCCTCTCAGATGGCTTTGCTTGCATTCTCGGACCTACTGAAACTGTCATTTTCATGAAGCCCCCATTGTTGCAAATTAGCTGTTGCTGGCAGAAGTTTATAGGCTGTTTCCAGGCATTAATTTATGATGTGTGTGTCTATTTCCTCCAATCAGACCAGCATAACACAGCAACAACTCTTCTGAATTTGAAACCTTACTTATCTAGGCAACTTGAATTTTTTAAAAAAAGCTATGTTAGTTTTTAGCAATTTATATTGTAGGCAGTCTCATAATAAAGAGTAAGCATTGCTTCCTTGGATTAACGTAGAGAAAAGAGGAGCTTTTCCAATACTTAGGATTATATCCACAGTTATATGGAATGACTTATGATAGCACTGGTAAGACAAAAGATGGGGGTGAGGTCAAGATGACATCTTCCTCCATCAAATCTGTTATTATGTTGTTTATGGACATAGACAAGAAGATTAAACTATTCTAATGGAAAATAACTTAATGGAATAAAAGTACTACTTACTTTTTTTTTTAGTATATCTTTTAATTTCTTAGGAAATTCCTTATAGTATTGTGAACAGAGTAAGATGATGCTTATTTTAACATAAAATGCAAATATTGAGATTTTACTAAGTCATATATAAGTTCTATACTTATTTCTCCAGTCCTTCCTAGTGTCCCTGTGGACACAGACATTCAATAAAGTCTTACTCTGTCAATGTGAACTCTAGGAAGACTCTACTATTCTATGGATGAAACTGTATCAGAATTTATCTTTCCAAAACATCAACTAAAAAGTTATCACATTAAAACACACATTTTGTAAGACCTCCAAGGTCAGAATAATTTTTTTTTTTTTCAGATTGAGTCAAGGTTTTTTTTTTTTTTTTCAGTTGTGATTTGGGTGAAACTTTACAAAGCAAATTCACTTTCCATACAGCAGCTCACATACACTTTGTCTCATGACATTGATTCTAATTTCCCAAAATGGAACGGCTCCCCTCCAAGTTCTTCCCCATAGTTACCTCTTCCCTATGCCCTTCTGTCCCATGCATTCCTGCCCCGCAAGCCATCTCCCTATTCATACACAGCCCTTCTATTCTGTATATACCTAGTATAAATGCTCAGCTCATATGCCTGTTTTATTTGGCTGGAAGCCACAGGGTTGGGTTCAATTCCAGACCTGAATGGTAGCTAAGGGCCATAGTCTCAGTGGTTTCATCAGGCTCTACCAGAACAGCAAATGTGGTGCTTTTTTTTTTTTTAATGATTTTGAGTTTTGTTCCACATTGTTCTCCCACTCTATGCAGGATCTCCTACACAGATCCCCCTCCAAGTGGTTGACAGTGGTAGCCGAGCACCATCTAGTTCTTCTTGTCTCATAGTTGTATAGGCTAAGGATTGCATTATGTACCAGTTGCTTGGACTAATTATTTCCATGAATCTTTGGTTTTCTTCATTCTCTACTATGGATGAGGAGAGACCCATCATTGCATCTAGTTGGCTGCTTGCAAGCTTTTAAGATCTTAGTCACTACTCACCAAAGTAGGATGTGGAACAACATTTTTGTGTATTATATTAAGCCAATTGAGCTTAATGTCCCCCATGACTATGGTCCCAAGCCCACAGGTTCAACTACTCACTCCCTTTGGGGAGCTGGCTACAGCCAAGAAGTGACTACAAACTTGTCCATTGTCAGCTCTACTATATACCTGGGAATTCTTACAGAACATATCAATACACTAGCAGAAACATTGTCTGCCAAACCTGTACATGGTCTTGGATACACTCCCCACTGCATAGTCATACCTAACAGTTCAACATGTCCACCTATCTATCCACATCTACATTAATGTTTGCTTTCATGGACAATGCAGCACTCTATGTGCAAAAGGGTTCATCTCTGTTGCATGTACCTCCTGTGCACCTGTCTATGTCTTCGTCTTCCTCCATGCCACTGTGTTGACCACTCATATTGGTACATTGCCCTTCTCTTCACCCAAATCAATACTTGTCTCTACCTATCTAACAGTGTTCCCTCCTCTCCACTCCCACACCTGGTAGACAACAAAGAAAATTTCCTTCCATATATAAACCTTTCCTTGACTTTTGACAATAACAGACTAATGCAATATTTGTCCTTCTGTGATTGACTTACTTCACTCAGCATAATGTCCTCCAAGTTCATCCATGTTATATGGTGTTTTGCCGATTCTACATTATTCTTTAGGGTTGCATAATATTCCGTTGTGTGTATGTACCATACATAGTTTGCTTATCCATTGTTCTGTTGATGGGCACCTAGGTTGTGTCCATCTTTCGATTATTGTAAATAGTGCTGCAATGAACACAGGTGTGCATATATATCTATTCTTGTCCTGGCTCTCACTTCTTTAGGATGTGTAACTAGTAATGGAATGGCTGGGTCAAATGGTATTTCTAATTCCAACTCTTTAAGGAATTGCCATACTGCTTTCCACAGTATCATTTCACAGTCCCACCAGCAATGTATAAGAGTCCCAATCTCTCCACATCCTCTCCAGCATTTGTTATTTTCTGTCTTGTTGAACTTTGCCATTAGTGCTGGGGCAAGATGATATCTCATTGTTTTGATTTCCATCTTTCTAATGGCTAATGTTTGTGAGCATTTCTTCATAAGTTTGTTGGCCACCTGAATATCCTCTTTGGTGAAGTGTCTATTCATGTCTTCTGCCCATTTTTAATTGGATTATTTCTCTTTTTGCTGTTGAGGTGTCAGAGTTCCCTATAAATTCTAGAGCTAAGTCCCTTGTCATATATGTCATTGCTGAATATTTTTTCACAATCTGTAGGTTCTCTTTTGATTCTTTTGGAGAAGTCTTTGGAAGCACATAAAGATTTAATTTTTAGAAGGTCTCATTCATCTAGTTTATTTTCTGCTGTTTGTGCATCTTGAGATAAGCTTGACAGTCTATGCCATATATTGTTGTTGTTGTTGTTTGCCGTCGAGTCGGCCCCGACTCTTAGCGACCCCTCCTTGGGTTTCTGAGGCAGTATCACTACGAAGTAGGATTGCCCAACCTTCCTTCCGAGGAGTGGCTTGTGGGTTTGAACCGCCAGCCTTCTGGTGAGCGGTCAAGTGCCCTAGGCACTAATTTGCCACTAGTTTTACCTTGAGAAATTTATAGTTTTAGATTTCCCATTTAAGTCTTTGATCCATCTGGAGTTAGTTTTTGAGTGTTGTGTGAGCTACAGATCTTGTTTAATTTTTCTGCAAAAATATCAACTTTTCCTGGCACCATTTGTTAATCAATCTCTTCCCCCATTTCATAGATTTTTGCCATCAAATTTTGGCACCACCATTTGTTAAATAGTCTCTTCCCCATTTAATAGATTTTGGCCCTTTTTCAAAGTTAAGCTGACCCTAGGTTGATGGATCTATTTCTGTGTTCTCAATTCTATTCCACCTTTCTATGCGGCTGTCATTGTACCAGTACCAGGCAGTTTTGACTATGGTTGCTCTATAGCAGGTTTTGAGATCTGGCAATGTGAGACCTCTGACTTTGTTCATCTTCTTCAATAATGCTTTGCTCATCCAAGGTCTCTTTCCTTTCCATATAAAATGAGTGATTTGTTTTTCCATACCCTTAAAGAGGATTGATGGGATCTGGGTTGGGATTGCATTGAATATATAGATTGCTTTGGGTAGGATTGACATTATCACAATGTTCAATCTTCCTCCCCATGAGCATGGTATATTCTTCCATTTATGTAGATCTCCTCAGGTTTCTTGAAGTGGCCTTTTATAATTTTCTTTTTACAGGTCTTTTGTGTCCCTGGTAAGATTTATTTCCACATTTTTTTTTGGGGGGGGTATCTATTTTAAATGGTATTGATTTCCTTATTTCTTTTTCAACAGTCTCTTTGCTGGTGTAGAGGAATCTAACTTATTTTTGGATGTTGGTCTTGTATCCTGCCATGATGCTATACGTCTTAATTAGTTTCAGTAGATTTTTGACTGAGTCTCTTGGGTTTTCTAGAAATAGGATCATATCATCAGCAAATTGGGATAGTTTGACTTCTTCCTTTCCAATTTGGATGCCTTTGATTTCCCTTTCTTGCCTTATTGCTCTGGCTAGGACTTCCAATACAATGTTGAATAGAAGTGGTGGTAGAGGGCATCCTTGTCTGGTTCTTGTTGGCAAGGAGAGTGGTTTCAGTCTCTCTTCACTGAGAATAATGTTGGCTGTTGGCTTTGCATATATGGCCTTTATTATGTTCAAGAATGTCCCTTTTACTCCTATTTTGCTGAGAGTTTTGATCAGGAATAGGTATCGGATTTTATTAAATGTCTTTTCTGCATTGATTGATATGATCATGTGGTTCTTTTTCCTAGTTTTATTTACATGGTGGATGATGGTGATTGTTTTTTCTAATGTTGAACCATCCTTGCATACCTGATATGAACCCCACTTGATCATAATGAATGATTTCCTTGATATGTTGTTGGAGCCTATTGGCTAGGATTTTGTTGAAAATTTTTGCATCTATAAGCATGAGGGATATTGTTCTGTAGATTTCCATTTGAGTGATATCTTTGTCTGGTTTTGGTATCAAGATTATGCTTGCTTCATAAAATGAATATGGGAGGATTCCATCCTTTTGTTTCTTTCTTTCTTTTGATAATTTGAGTAGGATTTGTGTCATCTCTTCTCTGAATGTTTGGTAGAACTCTCTGGTAAAAACTGTCTGGGTCACGACTTCAAGGTCAGAATAATTCTTAATGTTAAAAATGGAATCTCAGTATACATTCTCTCTCTCTCTCTCTCTTTCACACACACATACTTCTATACACATTAAAATTTCTAGAAAAATATTTGAATTATCTTTCCTCACTGACTTATTAAACAGATATGTTTCAAACCATGCCATGTTCTTAGTATTCAGGATATAAATGTAAAGAAGATAGCAAGACCCCTGCCTTCACAGAGCTTATTTCTGAGATTTGAGATTATCTTGGTGTTGGGGTGGAAATAAAAATTATAATAATAAAAATTATCATTGAAAGTTACAAAGTGTTTAAACCCCCAAATAGCTTAATATTGCTTCATCTAGTATCAGGAGATTGTTATTAGTTAATACTTTAAGTGTCATACATGTATGCTAGATAGTTTACTCCACATCTCTGAAATCACTTAATCTACACCATTCCAGTCACTTGTGAGAAGGACACAAACTTTAAATTATCCAAATGCTGTTTATTAATGCTATACAAAGAGAGAAAATATAATCTGTATGAGTAAAATGTCTTAATAAAGATAAAAAAATAGATTATGCTTTTCAAGTTGGCAAGTACTATCTAAATAATGGACTGATGAATTTACAAGCAGGATCATTTTGTAATTGTATCCTCTGTGTCTAATATATATTCAAACAAATGTTTTAAATAAACAACTTGTCCTGCACTTTGTTACTTTGTGAGATCCATGATTTTTCCCTGCAGATTTTTTTAGCAAATTTATTTCAATTCAGAAATCTGCCTTCTGGCTTTGTATATTAATCAAAGCAAACAAAAATAATATTCCTTAGGCATATACTGTATTATGAGAAATAGCCTCCTCTATTCCCCAGCTGGGAGAAAAATACTCACCTTTTTTTGCAGGTGGAAGCTACCATTGCCAAATTTAAATGAAGCCGATTTGAAGGCTGAGTTATATATAAACCATTAGTATAATAGAGCAATTAACACTACTGCCAAGTTAGACAACTGCTGATGTAAGACTTTGTAAATGCTATCACTAACTACACAGTAATATTGTATGTGTGCATGCATATTTGTGTGTCATTTTACCATATTTGCCATTAGGCAAAATTCTACTACTCTCATATACTGATAAATTGAAAAGTAGACAGAAAACATTCCTCATAGTTCATTTCTTTGGATGAATGATTAGAGTAGTCCATTTTTGAAAGTGAGTTTACATTTGAATTTTATATGTCTGGCCAAATCATAATTTAGACTTTTATTTTCTATAATTTGACCTCCTATGAAAGTGTGATCAGCTAGTTGATACGATGAGGTATGGTACAGATAATTGTTATGGAATGTTGGTCTTGTTTATGCAGAATCAGATAACATGTAGTTCAGAAAGCATAAGACTGAAACAACAGATTGTGCCTCTTAATGCTTGCTTTGGGATCGTGCCTTTGTTTACAGAAAAGCATTGGGAAGTGGAAAATATACTCCTAGTTTACCTTGTGTGAATTCTTGAGGGAATCTTTCATTTATTAAACATACTCATAGAAGAAAAATAATAAGCCAGCATTTCTGCTTGTTATAGCAGACCTCTGCATATGATAGACTATGACATCCATTAAAAAGAATTAGAAAGCTGAGAAGCTGGTCAGGCTACTAATATTCAACTTAGAGATACTAAGTAGCTCTCTGCATGTAAGAGGGGGAAAAAAACACAAAACACTATTAAAGATTATGAAAACAATCAAAATTTATCTCCCTTTAGAGATGGTTAGTAAAAAAAAAAAAAGCAAAAATAACATCAAGAATTGAGTTCATTGAATGTTAAGAAAAGCTAATATTGCAAAGATATCTTATGAATGCACATTGCCTAGGAAAGTCTAACCCAAGCAAAAACAATTGATTCCCTGATGACTAGGTAGTTGGAAGGTGAGTCATTATAATGTACACATTAAAATACATGTGAGTTTACTTTTTACCTTACCTAGGTAAAATTGTATATACTGTTTATATATCTATATGAATTAAATAAGGACAAAAATTATCTTGTAATACAAAAGAATATTTCTTTTTTACCTACTTCTGCTTACATTACATAAAAGGTTTGCACTTACTAATTTTTTTACAGAGGCTTCCTTTTGTGTTCTTAGTATATTATTGTCTTTGTTGTTAACAAGGGTGTTGTGCATATTTATAGTATTTTGGAAGGGAAGACATTTTATTGGATACTTTTTGGGGCATGATGGGTAAAATTGTTTGAGTACTCATTGATAAAATCAAAGTGAACAAAATCCATGTATCTGCTGGTAGAAACAAGGGAAATGAGAATCCTAAGGAAAATCAGAAGTCTATGAGAAAGCTGGACAATGAATAAGGAGGACTGAAGAAGAACTGATGCATTTTAATTATGGTGTTTGTGAAGAATAATGAATATACCATGGACTACCAGAAAGAAAACAAATCTGTCTTGGAGAAGCATAGCTAGAATGCTTCTTAGAAGTATTTACTTGTCATCACAATGTCCTGAAGAAGGACATCACACTTGGTAAAGTTGAGAGTCAGTGAAAAAGAGGAAACCCTTAACAAGATGGATTGACACAATGGCTGCAACAATGTGCTCAAACATAGAAATGATTGGGAGGATAGTATGGGACTTGGCAGTGTTTGGTTCTGTTGTATATAGGATTACTATGATCAGAACCACCTGAATGATACCTAACAACACATAACAACGAAAAGATTCAGAGAATGGAAAAGTGCTGAAGAACAGGCCTTGAATTTAGTTCATAAGAGTACTAACGAAGAAAGCTGACAGTGGCAATAGCCCACTTTTATCACCATCTGTTACTATCATTTTGTCTTTTCAACTTGACATGTTTTTCCTTTTTTATAGAGAGACTTTCTGTTGTTTGGACTATCACCAGCCACCCCTTTATTTAATAATATCACTCAGATGTACCTGTGAAGCCAGTTTCCCTTACTTTTAGGCTAAGTGGTTTGTATGGTGCTGACCTCACAAACCATTTCCAGGGATCAAAAACATGATCTACACTTGGCCAATTGCAGTCATAATGATTAGTTGAGTTATGGGTACATCAAGTGGCCAAATTCATAGTAATTGGTTTTAGGACTTTTTCTGGAACCATTGACCTCTTTCTGTTGAGTGTCTTAATCTAGTAGCCTATAGATTTGGAGCTTTGGTAACCATATGAAGAGATGGGTCTTTGTGAATAAAGTTATTGTTCTGGTTACCTAGTACCGCTCTGACAAGACTATACCACAAATTGGATGGCCTTAACAAACAGAAGTTTATTCTTACAATTTGGAGGCTTTATGTCCAAGTTCACAGTGCCAGGCTCTAGGGGCTGGATGAAAGCCCCTCAACCTTGGGGTCCAGTTCTGCCTCCTGATCCTGGCCTACTGGAGCTAGAGGTGTTTCTTCACTCAGACAGCTGCTGGCTGTTGAGGCTGAGAAGCCCCAAAGTTGACAAGTAAAAGGCACAGTCCTGATGTTACCAAACTACATGGCAGGCCATTAACTTAAGTCCATTGTAAGTCCCAAGGTTGGCAGAGCATGGCAGGCTGCTGAGCAACTACATGGCTACATGCAGGGTCCAAGCATTCCATAGGCTAGAGACCATTCCCAAGGCTTCTCCTTATATACAGGAAGCAGACCACATACCCAAATGTAACTACTCAGATGCTTGTGGTAGATCCCACCATGGAGTTGATTGCCAGTCTCATCACGGGGAATATTAAATCCAGCCGCCCAGCCACTCAGCCAGGCCTAACCAAGTTGACATACAGACATAACCATCACATTTATAAAGAAGGATCAGAGCCAAAATAAAATATATATAAGAAAGACATCCAGGTGATATTGTTTGAGAATCTTGATCCAGCTATTTCTGAAGTCATTATCGAATATTTTTCAATACTGTGAACCATTCACATCATCTGTTGTATTTCTGAGTTGTATTTCTGTTCCTTGCAATCCAAGAATAATGAAGTTATACCAGTTTTAAATTACAAAAGTTTGCCTGCAGTTAAGCAAAGAAAAAAAAAAAAAGCTGAAGCCACTGGAACATGACAAAAAAGCAAGCAGATTTAGAAGGAAAGTCAACCCATTTAAAAAAAAAGAAGTGGCATAGATAGAGTTTCTCATCTTTATAGTTTCTACGTCATATGAAGTGGCTAAACCCCTATAAAAATTCAGTCTCTCTGACTTGGGGAAAAACATCACTTTTGGGAAAAAGGAGAAAATACTAAAAACAACAGAGTTACTGGTAGGAAGCCCTAAGAGTTGGTAAACTCTGTCCAAGTCTCTCACTAACTCCTGAACCATGATCTGTGGGGTTGACTTCAAGTACCCAGGCAAGAATAAAATGACTGAACTGATATTTGATCTGCCTTCCAAGAGAATGTTTGCAATTTGAATGCATCGAGTTAAATATGTTCTAAAACAACAAGAACAACAAAAGTCAACACTCTAAAGGGAAATATGATAGATTATAGAATATTCACAACATAATATTCATGATGTATAGGAGAAAATAGAAAATTACTAAAATTAAAAAAAAAGTGGGCTCTATTTAAAGAAAAGAAAGACATTCAATGGAAATCAAACATGATACACAATTTTTTTTTTTTAATTAGCAGAGAAAGGCTTGAAAGTATGTCTAATAACTACATAATGACATAGAGTATTTTCAAAGAAAATAAAACAAAAATCAAATCAGTTGCTTTCAAGTTTATTCTGAGTCATGGAGATTCCATGTGTATCACAGTAAACTATGCTCCATAACAGTTTTCAATGGCTGATTTTTTGCAACTAGACCACCATGTCTTTCTTCCAAGGTACATCTGGGTGGACTTGAACCTCTAACCCTTCAGTCAGCAGACAAGTATGTTAACTGTTCACAGTATCCAAGGATGCTGTGTGAAGAAAAATATGCTTCTAATGATTTTTTAAAAATTAGGAGACCTAAAAAGATAAATATAAACTGTAACTAATACAGAAATTGACAAGAGAGAAAAAGTATAATTCTACTAAAAAAAAAAAAAAAGGATATAAACAAATTAGGTAGAAAGTAAAATATTTGTCTGTAGACTGGGAAACACAACTTCTTGTTCCAGCATCATTCTATTAAGATTAGTGTATTTGGTTTATTAATCTATGTTTTCATATTCTTCATTTTGAAAATAAAATATACTGTGTGAGCTTATTTGAATACATTGATTTATAAATAGACTTCTAAATTTTATTGTGAAGGGGAAATATTTACAAAGATCAAAATTCACTTCTCAGGACTTGTCATTTTAATTTTTATTCTATTTATATTTTAAACTGATTTAAATCCATTTTCACATTTATTTTATTAATTTTGGTTAAGAGTAATTATTCTAAAATGAAATTAAGGTGACTAAATTTTAGTTACCTTAATTTCAGTCAGCCCCAGGGTTACAGGTGAGGAGAGACGACACAGGGACGCCAGAGTAGCAGGCCGGAAGAGCAGGAGAAAGGGGATAAAAGCCTTGAACCCAGACATAAGAGCAGTCAGCCCCAGGGTTAAGGTGAGGAGAGACAACTCAGGGACTCCCAGAGTAGGAGGCCGGAAGACCAGGAGAGAGGGGACAAAAGCCTTGAACCCGGACAGAAGAGCAGTCAGCCCCAGGGATACAGGTGAGGAGAGACAACTCAGGGATGCCCAAAGAAGCAGGCCAGAAGAGCAGGAGAAAGGGGATTAAAAGCCAGGAAGCCAGACAGAGGAACAGTCAGCCAGGTGGGGGTGATACGAGAG
>NW_006921663.1:5897601-5904164 GCF_000298275.1 Orycteropus afer afer
ACTGATCGATCTTCATCCATTTCAGGAAGTGGCATATGATCTAGAACCAATGGTAATGAAGGAAGAAGTCAAAGCTGCAACATGTTTAGTACAGTAACTGAAGAAAAGCAAGAATTATAATGAGAATGAGTATTCTAATCATCCTCTGGAACTGGATTTAATAAACTGTAACTTATTTGTAGCTCTGCATCTCATGGTAATATGTGCAGTATTATCCAAAATTGATTATCACTAAGCCCTCATTTGCTGAATACTTGTTTTATGCCAGGTACTCTAATAAACAGAACCCCTGGGAGCTGCAATGATTAATGCAGTTGGCTACAAGCCACAAGGTAGGCAATTTGAGTCCACCCAAAGTTTCTTCAGAAGAAAAGTTTTGGGATCTACATGAACCAGCTGCTCCTTGGAAAGAAGATTGGGCAATCTCTTTCCCTAGTGATACTGCCTCAGAAACACAAGGAGGGGTTGCTATGAGTCAAATCCATCTCATTGGCAGTGAGTTTGGTTTTCTATTTTGGTTTCTGAGATATGAGCCTTGAAAAACTTAGGGAGTGCAGTTCCACTTTAACAGTCATGAGGTCATCTGCATATTGCAGGTTGTTAATGAGTCTTCCTCCAGTCCTGATGCCACATTCTTCTTCATATAGTTCAGCTTCTTGAATTACTAACTCAGCACATAGATTGAATAAATATGGTGAAAGGATAAAACCCTGACACACTTCCTTCCTTCTATTAAACCATGTAGGATCCCCTTGTTCTGCTCAAATTATAGCCTCCTGTACAGGTTCCTCATGAGCACAATTAAGTGTTCTGGAATTCCTATTCTTCTCACTGTTACCCATAAATTGCTATGATCCAAAAAGTTAAATGTTTTTGCATAGTCAATAAAACAAATGTAGACATCCTTATGGTATTCTTTGTTTTCAGCCAAGAGCCATCTGATATCAGCAACAATATCCCTTACCCCACATCCTCTTCTGAATCCAGCTTGCATTTCAGGAAGTTCCTAGTCAATATATTGCTGCAAACATTTTGAATTATCTTCAGCAAGATTTTCTTGGGTGTGGTATTGTGTGATAATTTACAAATTCTGTTGGATCACCTTTCTCTGGAATGCATACAAATATGGATCTCTTCCAGTCAGTTGGCCAGGTCCAAGCGAATGCCTCCAGTGGGACATCCTTTTGTTGAAACATCTCAATGGGTATTCTGTCAATTCCTGGAGCTTTGTTTTTCACAAGTTCTTTCAGTGCAGCTTTGACTTCTTTCAATACCATTAGTTCTTAATCATATGCCACCTCCTGAAATAAATGAACATCAACTATTTTTTTTTAGTACAGTGACTCTGTGTTGTTCCTTATATCTTCTTTTGATGTTTCCTGCTTCAATCAATATTTTGCCCATAGAATCTTTCAATATTGCAACTCAAGGCTTGAATTTTTTTCTATAGTTCTTTCTGCTTGAGAAATACAGAGCGCATTTTTCCCTTTTGGTTTTCTAACTCCAGGTCTTTTCACATTTCATTATAATAATTGACTTTGTCTTCTCAAGCTTCTCTTTGAAATCTTCTGTTCAGCTCTTTCATCTTGTCATTTCTTCCCTTTGCTTTAACTATTCTCTATCAAGAGCAAGTTGCAGAATTTCTTCTGACATCCATTTCGGTCTTATCTTACTTTCTTGTCTTTTTAATGATTTTTTGCTTTCTTCATGGATGATATTCTTGATGTCATCACACAATTGCTCTAGATGTGTTAACAAATGAAAATAATTGCTCTGGTTTTCTGGAATTGATGTTCAATAAGTCAATTCTATTCTTTAGATGGTCTCTAAATTCAGGTGAGATGTAATAGAGGTCATATTTTGGCTCTTATGGATTGTTTCAATTATCCTCGGCTTCAACTTGAAGTTGTATATGAACAGTTGATGGTCTGTTCCACAATCAGCTCTTGGACTTGTTTTGGCTGAAGATATTGAGTTTCTCCATCGCCTCTTGCCACAGATGTATTAGATCTGAATCCTTTGTATTCCATCTGAAGCAGTCCACATGTATATCTACCATTTATGTTGTTGAAAAAAAGTATTTGCAAGAAATAAGTCATTGGTCTTACAAAGTTCTATCATGCAATCTCCAGCATTATTTCTATCACCAAGATCATATTTTTCAACTACTAGTGATTCTTCTTTGTTTCTAATTTTTGCATCCAGTCACCAGTAATAATCAACACATCTTGGTTGCATGTTTGGTCAATTGCAGACTGCATAAATTGGTAAAAATCTTCAATTTCCTTATCTTTGACCTTGGTAGTTGGTGGGTAAAGTTGAGTAACAGTAGTATTAACTGGTCTTCCTTGTAGGCATATGGATACTATTCTATCACTGGCAGCATTGCACTTCAGGACAGATCTTGAAACATTTTTTGTGACAATGAATGCCATGCTATTCCTCTTCAATTTGTCATTCCTGGCATAGTAGATCATATAATAGTCTGATTTAAATTGGCCCAAATCAGTCAATTTAACTCACTACTGCTTAGGGTATTGATTTTTATGTTTCCCATTTCATTTTTGACAACTTCCAATTTTCCTGAATTCATACTTCATACATTCCATGTTCCAAATATTAGTGGATGTTTGAAGCTGTTTCTTCCCATTTTGAGTTGTGCCCCATCAGCAAATGGAGATCCTGAAAGATTTTCTTCATCCATGTCTTTAAGGTCAACTCTACTTTGAGGAGGCAGCTCTTCCCCAGTTTTATTTTGAGTGCCTACCAACCTGAGAGGTTTCTCTTACAGCACTATACAGACAGTGTTTCAGGACTATTCATAAAGTTTTCTAGTAATATATCAGACAGTGTTTCACTGCTATACACAAGGTTTTCATTGGCCAATTTTTTGAGGAGTGGAAGGTCCCTTCTGAATCTGTCTTAGTCTGAGTCTTCTCTTGGGTCTAGGAATTTCTCAGTGGAAGGACATGGATTCCAAAGAGTGCGCTCCATTTTTGGCTCTTCTTTCTTGGGTGTCGTAGGTCCCTCTGAAAAGATTACAACCTTGAAAACCGTATACGGCAGTTCTGCAATGACACAAGGGGTCATTATGAATTAAAATCAACTCAATGGCATCAAATAACAACAGTTAATTTTTAGATACCAGATATTAATTTTCTATTATTCAATATTTCTTAAAAGACAATTTTGATGGTTCAGTTGTGCTCTAAAACTTTCATCAAATTGAAGTTGCTAGTTTATCTGCTACATTGACTTACTAAATTTAGCAGTCCTAATTGTTCCTTAGCTACATTGTTCTTGCATGTGGACTAGGGTGAGCAATTTGTCCTAGTTTTCCCAGAACTTTCCCAATATTAGCGCTAAAAATTTCAAGTCCTAGCATCTTCCTTAGGAACAAAAGTTTCCCCTAGTATAGATAGATAGACCTGAAACATTTCATTGCCTAAGTGTGTTAATAAATGAAAATTATTATTTCAAAAAGAGTAACAATATTGGTTTTTATGTTGGTTTTGGAAACTTGTTTAATGTGGGAAACTACCAAAAGTAAACAGAAGTTGTATCATAAATGAAATTGTATATATGTTGTAAATAAACGTAAGAACAGTCTTCTGAGGTGACTTGGTAAACATCTTCAGCTGCTAGAAAACATTGTGAAAAATGGCATCTGATAACTCTTTGCATCCAAACAGTTCTCTCATCCTATAAGTACAATATTCAATGAGGACACAATTTATGCTTCATTTAATTGATGACTCCCTTATTATATTGAATGGTCATGCTTATGAGATTTTTGACCATTACACTTACCAACTACCTGAATAACCAACTGGAAGAGATCCATATTTGTATCTGCAAAAAGGGAAGGGAGGCTGCATCTCCTGACCTCCTCTAACCCCGCAAGAGGAAGACAGAATCACTATCAGTAACCCAAGGCCTATTACTGCAAGGCTAGACATGCTGCCTCCCTCCAGCCCGTTCACCAACCATTCCTCCCAATGCACCCACCATCTCTCTCCTGGGTTCAGTAATTCACTGCAGTGGCCACACAGAACTCACAGATTACAGGGTTTATTAGGGAAGCACCAGGCTACAATTCAAGTTCAGGAAAAATTCTCAGTCTCTCTCCCAGCCCACAGTCTCTCTCCTAACAGTCTCTCACAGTCTCTCTTCCAACAGTGAGTGTCCCTCGGTGTCTCACTTAGTAATGCATGTCTCTTGCATCTCTTTACCAACAGCATGTGTCTCTTTCAGGAGCACGTGTCTCTTTCAGCAGCACGTCTTCCTCAACCAGCAGTCAGAGAGAGATTTCTGCCTCTAGGAGGCCTCCTTTTGTGGCTGGTAGAGTGGCCAAACTAACCAATCATAACATCAGAATTCTAAGCACCTGAAAGAGAGTAAGAACCTCCCAGAACATTGCTTTGTGTTATGCCCAACAGAAATACCCCAGGTGAATAACTTTTACAGTCAGGAGCTCCTGAGTTGCTCACAGGAAATTCCACCACAGAGTTTACAAAGACTTATGGCTAGAAAAGCTATTCCAGGTAATTTACTACAGCTCAGTACGCATCCCAAAGAAAGGTGATCACACAACAACAAAATATGGAAATAAACAATGTCATTAATATCACATGTAAGTAACATTTTACTGAAGATAATTCATAAACAGTTGCAACACTACATCGACAGTGTTCTGCCAGAAATTCAAGCTGATTCCGAAAAGAACATAGAGGTGTATCACCGATGATGTCAGATGGCTCTTGCTGAAAGCAGAGAGTATAACAAATATGTTTATCTGTGTTTTATTGACTCTGCAAAAGTATTCAACTGTGTGAATCATAACAAATTGTGGGTAACCTTATGAATAATGGAAATTCAAAACACTAAATTCTCCTCATATAGAACCTGTGCATTGACAAAAAAGCAATCATTCAAAAAGAACAAGGGGATTCTGCATGGTTTAAAATCAGGAAGGGTGTGCATCAGTGTTGTATCTTTTTACCACACTTACTCAATCTGTATGCTGAGCAGATAGTATGAGAAGCTGGACTATATGAAGAACATGACATCAGGTTTGAAAGGAGACTGACTCATTACCATTCTGCAATGTGCACATGACACAAGTGGCTTGCTAAAAGTGAAGAAGATTGAAGGACTTATTGATTAAGATGACTTCAGTGTGAATAATTCCTCAGTACAAAGGAGGTGAAAACCCTCACAACTGGACCAACAAGCAATATCATGATAAATGCAGAAAAGATTGAAGTTGATAATTTCATTTTACTTGGATCCACAGTTAATGCCTATGGAAGGAGCAGTCAAGAGGACAAATGACATATTGCATTGGGCAAATCTGTTGCAAAAAACCTCTTGAAAATGTTAAAAATCAAAGGTAACATTTTGAGGACTAACGTGAGCCTGATCCAAGCTATGGTATTTCACAATCCTCTTATATATGTGAAAGCTGGTCAATGAATAAGGAAGACAGAAGAAGAATATACCATTTGAATTATGATGTTGGCAAAAAATATTGACCGTGTCATGGACTTCCAGTAGAAGAAACAAATAGGTCTTGAAAGAAATACAGATAGAATGATCCTTAGAAGCAAGGATGGTGAGACTTTGTATCATGTACTTTGTACATGTTATTTGGAGAGCCCAGGTCATGGAGAAGAACATCATACTCGGTAAAGGAGAAAATTAGTGGGAAAAAGAAAACTTGAAATGAGATAGATTGACACAGTGGCTGAAACATCAAAACATAATAACTGTGAGGTTGCACAGGACCAGACAGTGTGTTTTTTTATTGTATTTAGGATTTCTATGACTCTGTACTGACTTGAAAACACCTAACAGCAGTAAGTTCTTTTTTCCTCTTTGAATGATTGCTTTTTTGACAGTGTGCTTTCATTGACATAAACTGATGATAACAAAAAAAAAAAAGGCTCTCACTGCCATCAAGTTGATTCAACTCATAGTGACCCCACTTTGAGATTCCAAAGGGGTATCTCTACAGAAGTAAATTGCTCAATCTTCTTTCCGAGGAGTGGCTGGTGGGTTTGAACTGCCAGTCTTGTTAGCAATTAAATGCCTTATGAACTATGCCACCAGAGCTCCCAAACTGATGCTAGAGGCTAGGTTATATTATCATTTGTCATGTTATAGTAAGACAGTTGTGTTGAAACACTTTATTGGTAAGTGAGAATATTTTTTAAAAGGTCAGTTTGCAAATACAATAAGGCCAACAAGTTTTCTACATAAGAAAATACAATAGCAAGCCACTTCCCTTGTTGAGACCAGCAAGAAATGATTTCATTCTTTGTGAAAATAAATTAGGTATATAAATATATGTGTGTGTGTGTGTGTACATATATATATGTGTGTGTATATATATATATGTATACACATGGGACCTCTGGCAGCATAGTGTCTAAGGCACTTGACTGCTAACCAGAAGGCTGGCAGTTCAAAACCACCAGCCATTCCTGGAATGGAAGATGGGGCAATCTACTTCCGTAGTTATACTCCCTCGGAAACCCAAGGAGGGTTCGCTATGAGTCGAG
>NW_006921663.1:5904273-5924224 GCF_000298275.1 Orycteropus afer afer
ACCTAAGGCACTTGACTGCTAACTAGGAAGTTGGCGGTTCAAACCCACTAGCCACTCCTCGGGATCAAGGTTGGGCAATCTACTTCCGTAGTGATACTGCCTTGGAAACCCAAGGAGGGGTCGCTATGGGTCGAGATGACTCGACACAATGGCATATAACAACAACATATATATGCAGTATTACTGAGTACAGCAATAGTAAATCCAGGGATTTTCAAGGGTATGTATTTCTTTTTTTTAGATTTGAAATTATCAAGAGGACACTGTTCTGTTAGCACTATACCTTGCGCAGCAATTGGACTCTCACATGATTCCTTTTTGTATGCTTGTTTGTTTGCATATCTGTATTTCCTTTTGGCTACTAAGGAAAAGAAGATAAAATTAAATGTACCCTGGCTCCATTTTCTTCTGCAAGTTCTAATTTCTCAAGGATTCCTTCAACGTGCCTCCCCTTTTGAAATGATTTATAATATTTTTCTTCCCTCTTTGCCAGTAACTCCAATATGCTGGTATGGGAAGGAGAGAGCTATACTGTTTTAGGAGCTCATTGAAGGACTAGGCAGAAAAAAAAAGATCTCATAGTTCTCCCACACACAGAAATTATATATATAATCTACTGAAAGTATACAAGCTGCTTGAAATTTTCAAAATTCTAGACATAGTGTTGAAATGAGATTCTTTCAATTATGAATCATTACTTTTGTGGAGGGAAGAGGGAACAGCACAAAAGAGTATATAGTTTCTCTCTGAAATGATCTAATAGCTCAGCAACTCCCATAGCCTGTCATTTTGTACATTAGAATTCTTCAGTGAAACACAACAGATCATTTATTGCTGCTTTCAGATTGGGTGACTGTCAACAGGACATTGAGGTCTTCGGAGGTATCCTTGTGTAAAGTGGAAACAGGGATGACAATAAAATTGTCTTAATCATTAAAACGGAAGCAAAGATTGACCAAAAAAAATTGACCCTAAGGGATAACTACTTCAGTAAATCCTTTAACTCTATAAATTTAGTCTTATAGCTTGACTGAAGCCTAGACTGAGTAGTAATAAATTTTTATCTTATCCTGACAAGGCATTACTTACCACATGCATAAAAGCAGAAGTTTTTTTTTTTTTTTTTTTTTTTTTCTTATTTGTATGCCAGGAGCGCTGGTAGCTTAGTGCCTAAAGCACTTGACTGCTAACCAGAAGGCTGGCGGTTCAAACCCACCAGCCACTCCTCGGAAAGAAGATGGGGCAATCTACTTCCGTAGTGATACTGCCTGGGAAACCCAAGGAGGGGTCGCTATGAGTCAGGTTCAACTCGACGGCACATAACAACAACAACAATATGTGTATACCATAGGAAACCACCTACATGTTATAAAACCAAATACTACTTTGGTGGCATAGTGCCCAAGGCATTTTTCTGCTAACCAGAAGACTGGCAGTTCAAACACACCAGCCACTTCTCAGAAGGGAAGGGAGTCTGGGCAATGTACTTCTGTAGAAATATGCCTTGGAAACCCAAGGCAGGGTTGCTATGAGTTGGATTCAACTGAATGGCAGTGAGTTTGTTTCTTTTTTTCTTTTTTTAATATTTTAATTATACACTATATAGACAAAATCTTGATATATAGCAGCCAAGAGTGACACAATAGGATTGAGTGACAATTTTTTGAGTTCTAAGCAGGGATCGCTGAGTCGGATCCAACTCCCCAGCAGTGGTGGAGTTGCATTATATGTTTAGTTCATTTTCTACACAGTAAGAAAACCAAAAAATATTAAAATATGAATAAGAAAATTGGCTCAGAAAGTGATCAGAACAACAAACACAATGATATACTAATTATAATTAAAACAAAAAAGCAAATCCACTGGCAGGGAGTCAACTCAACTCATGTTGTTATTGTTGTTATTTGCCGTCGAGTCGGCCCCGACTCATAGCGACCCCTCCTTGGGTTTCCGAGCCAGTATCACTACGGAAGTAGGATTGCCCAACCTTCCTTCCGAGGAGTGGCTGGTGGGTTTGAACCGCCAGCCTTCTGGTTAGGAGTCAAGTGCCTTAGCCACTATGCTACCAAAACTCAACTCAGCAACCATAAAGACAGAGTAGAACTGCCCCATAGAGTTTCCAAGGCTGTAAATCATTACAGACACTGACTGCCTCATCTTTCTCCCCAGCAAAGGCTTGTAGTTAGCAGCCAAATACGTTAACAACTGGGTCACCAGAGCTCCTAAAATATAATTATAAAGGTATAATTATAAAAGTATACAATTATTACATTATAATTTAAAATAATTTGTGATTTTTTAAAGTTATAAATAGTATTTTACATTTCTGTTATGAAAATGATTCATGATATTTACCAAAACATATCAATAACACAAACTTTTATAAAATACAATGCGGAAATTCCCACTTATTCTCTCTGACTAAATGAAATTAAGGAGTTCTGGTGGTGTAGTGAATAAGGTATTTGACAGCTAATTCCAAGGTTGATTGTTCAAACCCATCAGCTGCTCTGCAGGAGGAAGATGAAGCAAGCTACTTCCCTAAAGATTTACTGTCTTGGAATGGAAGTCGCTGTGAGTCGGAATTGACTCAATGGTAGTGGCTTTTCTTGGTTTTTAAATGAAATTACTCTTAATACCTTGGTTCACATCTTTCCAGACTTTTCCAGTTAGCACACAAACATATATATTGTTATTTTTTAAAAAGGAAATATCATACCATAAATAATGGTTTACAGAAACATAAAAATTTTAATGAAACAAAACCACACGCATATATATATATAACATATATGTATGTGTATATATATATATATATAACATATATAACATATATGTATGTATATGTATATATATATATAACATATATAACATATATGTATGTTGTGTATATATATATATATATATATATATATAGAAAATACACACGTGTGTGTGTGTGTGTGTGTATAGTGGTATTGATATAGAACAATATGATATTTTCTAAATCATTACATATCTTCCTAACTTCAAAAATTGTTATTATGTTCCATTTTATGGATGAAGTACAAATTATTTATTCAATTCATATCAATGGCAATTTCATTACACACTTTTATTTTCAGAGTGGTCCCATATTTAAATGAAAGCATATTTTAAATTTTAATTTTATCAAATTCTTCTCTATAAAAAAGATGATATTTCTTCAGAAATGTAAAAGATGACCTATTTCAGGGATGTATGAATAAGATAGTCTACTTCCACCCATCTTTATAAACACTGTACATTATCAATCTTTTCTACTCCAAATTCAAGATAATAAATATCTCAACTATAGTTTTTATGTATTTATTTATATTTCATATTGTTAAAGCTGAGTATCTTTCATATGGTTTAATATTGATTCTTCCATAAATTCTATATTTTATCTAATGTTCTATATTATATACACATATTAAAAATAAAATCCTGACTACTGGATTTTCTATATAAAATCTGAACTCATACACACAATGCTGCTTGCTAATTTTCCACTGAAAGTGGATGATTCAAAATTTGATAACAGTTAACTCAATGCACATTTTAATAAAAAAAACATATTTTTATTGAACACTTGTTTTTCTTCTTGGAAATGTATTACATGATTACTGTACAAAAATGAGTAACTCTAAACCAGAATTTAAAAGCTCCTTTTGCACAATTGATTCTCCACACTACTTGAAGAAAAATAACTATTTCATACCCTTCCAGGAAGGAACTTACAGACCTACCAGGAGCAAAATACTGGGCTATTTTTAATCTTTAGTTGGTGTTCTGTGGAGATAGTTTGCAATTGTGATATGTTTGCTGCCCTTTGCCTTAACGGAAATGTTACTGCCTTCTAGCTTTTCCTTGTTGGTATCACACACTATCTTCTCATCTTTCCTGTATCAGATTTGTGGACCCTTTCAAAACTCTGTGTATTAATACATTCCTTGCTAGTCTACATATATGTTTCTCCTCTGCCCCAATAGCTCACATTTTAGAGATCACCTACTGTTGAGGTTCAATTATGGTCCTACTGCTTAGATCTCTGCCACTGAATACATTTTTTTTTAAATATGTTTTCTTGAAATATCATTTATCTATAGTGAAATACACAAAACTAAACATGGGTCAATGCATTTTTTTTTTGCAGTGTTTCCTTCCCCTCCCCTCCCATTCCTCATAACCAACAAAGAAAATTTCCTTCCATATATAAACCTTCCCTTGACTTTTTACAATAATGAACTAATACTATATTTGTCCATCTGTGATTGACTTATTTCACTCAGTATAATGTCCTCCACGTTTATCCATGTTATGCAGTGTTTTGTAGATTCTGCGTTATTCTTTAGGGTTGCACAGTATGTACTATAGCTTGATTCATTCTTCTGTTGATGGACAGCAAGATTGTTTCCATATTTTTCCTATTGTAAATAGTGCTGCAACCGACATGGGTGTACATATATCTATTCTGGTTTTGGCTCTCACTTCTTTAGGATATATACTTAGTAATGGGATTGCTGGATGAAATGGTATTTCTAATCCCACCTGTTTAAGGAATTGCCATACTGCTTTCCACAGTGGTTGTATCATTTGACAGTTCCACTAGCAGTGTATGAGAGTCCCAATCTCCCCACATCCTCACCAGCTTTTGTTATTTTCTGTCTTGTTGAACTTTGCCATTTCTGCTGAGGTGAGATAGTATCTCACTATTGTTTTGATTTGTATCTCTCTGATGGCTGATGATCATGTTCATTTCTTCATGTATTTCCTGGCTGCCAGAATATCCTCTTTGATAAAGTGTTTATTCATATCTTATGCCCATTTTTTTAAGTGGATTGTTAATCTTTTTCTTGTTGTGGTGGTGAAGTTCTCTATAAATTTTAGAGAGAAGTCACTTGTCAGATATGTTGTTGCCAAACATTTTTTCCAATCTGTAGGTTCTCTTTTTACTCTTTTGGATAAGTCTTTTGAAGCACATAAAAACTTAAATTTTTGCCATACTGCTTTCCACAATGGTTGTATCATTTGACAGTTCCACCAGCAGTCTATGAGAGTCCCAATGTCCCTACAGCCTCACCAGCTTTTGTTATTTTCTGTCTTGCTGAACTTTGTCATTTCTGCTGAGGTGAGATGGTATCTCACTATTGTTTTATCTTCCAGAAATTTGGGTAATTTATACACTTATTACTAAAAATAACAGCATATGCCAACCAAACAAAAAACCTCATTAATATACCATTTATTTTCAATTTAACAAAGTATAAGATATTATCACAGTCTTCATAAGGTGTGCATTCTTTTTAAATAGAAAGTGAATTATGATATTCCTAAATCATTCAAATGAGTCTAATTGTGCTCTATATATTAAAAAAAAAAAAAACCTGAAAACAGTAAAAGTATTTTTATTATATTTCTAATAGAACAATGTTAAACAATGTTAACTGGAAAAAATAAAACTATGTAAAATTATATATATATATATATATATATATATATATATATACTAGAATTTTTGAATTTGAATCTTTTATTTTTATCCTTACAAGTAGACTTTGAAGATGAACATATAGAAATTTATAAATTTGCGCTAGAATTATAGAATTATGTTCAAACACTGTAATTTGTTTGATATATGAAAAATATCCAAATTATTCATTATTTAAAAATAAAAAATGAGAAGAGAAAAAGTCATCTAAAATAGCTTTCCACTAAGAGTCTGTGACCACCATGATAACACTGGGAAAAGGGAAGACACCAAATTGTGCATATAAGAGACAGATGACAAATGCTGACACCAACATTTGGTGGTACTGTGTTACCATTAACATCAAACACCAGGCTACGGTTAAACACATAAACACCTGAGAGGATCAGATGAGGATCAGCAAACAGGAGTATGCTCCAGACCAAGGATAGACTCAGTAGAAGATAATCTTGCACAGATACCAGTGATATAAAATACCTGCATCCTTACAGAAACAACAGAAGACAGATACAGAGTAATCCCTCACAGACACCCAGATACTGTGGGAGAGAGATCCAAGAGAGCTACTCTCTCAGGACCATAGTACTGGGAGACACCAGACTCAATTGGCACAACAAAATACATAAAAGCCTTGCTCCTCTTCCTATATTGGTGATTAGCAACTGAGGTCTTAAAAGCTTTCAAGCGGCCATCTAATATGCACCTAATAGTCTCCTAGCATCAGAAGTGAAGAAGACTGCAAAAAAAAAGAAGGGAATTTGGAAGCAATCAGCCCTAGGACACAATGGCCCTCGAGACCAGAAGAACTAGATGATGCCTGGCTACCAATGTCAACCACTCAGGAAAAGATCGAATCTGGAGATCCTGGATAGAGTGGCAGGAAAAATGTGGAACAAAATCCAAGAACTCCATAATGATCAGAATTACTTTCAGATTGCATCAGAATGGTTCTGGAATACATTCTGGGTCTGGAATAAAGCTCACTCCCACGGGCTGGCTCTCAGCTCAATAGTAAACAAGATGCAGACCTCTCAACCTAGGGTGACACACCCACATATGCTGTGGAAATGCATCCCTTGGAGCAATTGACCATGGGGCACCAGAGGGGCAACATTCACACAGAGGAAATTCAGGACAGACAGGAGTGAATAACTGTGAGGATCACAGGGGGAGGGTTATTGGGCAGGGAGAGGAGGAGACTGGGTTAGGGTTGGGCATGGTAAATGGGGAGTGAAACTAAATACAAATGTAATGTTGAATGTAAAACAAACTCTTAAAATTAAAAGTAAAAAGCAAACCTGCAATATCTGGGGATAGGGAACTAAAAAGAAAAAAAAAAAAAAAAAAAAAAAAAAAAAGGAGGGTAGGGAATGGACTCCACTGTGGCCAAGTGGTCATCTTACTGGGTTATTATTTATTTTTTTTCTTTAAATCATACCATGGCTCCTTAGAACAGAGTCTAGTCTCTTTATCAAATTCATAGGGATCTCCCTGATTTTACCTTTGCTTCTTCCACCTGAATGCCCAATTAACCCAGAGTAGAATAGAATACTCTATGACAAGAACATTGAAATTTATGGTCTTTGCCAGGGATGCTTTTCCTTTTCCTTTTTGCCTAATACATTAAGTTTCAAATCAGATGTCACTTCCTCCAGGAAGCTTTCTCTGAAATTACTCAGACCCATTCCAAGCTAGTTTCCACGTACTCTTGTCCTCAAGAACCCCTGTACTGTCACTATCATGCCATTGTCCTCCTATAGTATGATTGCATTAAAATGTGTTATTACAAATATGAAGCATATATATATATATATATATATATATATATATATATATATATATATATATATATATATATATATATAATAAAATGAAATAAAATAGCTTTCCACTTACTCTTCCAAGAGCAATATGAGAAAAAGGCTATTGAAACTAATAATAAGAAGAAAGAATATTAAAATTAGCTAGTGTAATGTTGTCATTATATAGATGAGTCAGAGAAAGCCAGAATAGATTTGGTAGATTTGCTACAACTAAAAAGTAGAAGTATGTTGAGATATGTTCAAATGAGTTTTTTTTTTTACTAAACAGATGCCCATGGGGGGGTGGTCAATCAAGGGGGAAAAAAAAAAAAAGATTGGGAAATATCATTAAGGGAAAAAGAGCTGGAAAAAATTGAAAGTAGAAGTGAAAGCCATCAAACCAACGGTCTGACAAGTATAAAGAGAGAGAGAGAGAAGGAAGAAAGGTTAGATAGGTATATTCTCAGGCTGTGGCACAATTATATTTTTGCTGAACTTGATTGTCAGTCTGTTTTGGTTACCTAGTACTGCTCTGACAAGAGTATACCAGCTATGGGGTGGCTTTAACAAACAGGAGTTTATTCTTGCAAGTTTTGGAGGCTAGAAGTCCAAATTCAAAGTGCTGTGCTCTATAGGCTGGGTAAAAATCCCTCAACCTTGGGTTTCAGCTCTGCCTCTTGCTCCCAGTCCACTGAAGCTAGAAGCATCTCTTCACTAAGGCAGTGGCTGGTTGCTGAGGCTGACAAACCCAAGGTCAACAAGTGAAAAGGCACAGTTCTAATATTACCAAAACACACAGCAGGCTATTGATTCAAGTCCATTGGAAGTTTCAAGATTGGCAGAGCATGGCAGGCTACTGAACAATGACTCAGCTACTTGCAGGGTTCAAGCATGCCATAAGCTGGAGACCTTCCTCAAAGTTGCTTCTTATATACTGGAAGCAGACTGCATCCCTAAAACAGCTACTCAGCTGCTCCATGATTTCACCATGGAGTTAATTACCATTCTCACCATGGGGGATAATTACACTCAGCTGCCAGCCACTCAACCAAACCCAGCAAAGCTGACACACAAACTTAACCACCACAAAGTTCTAGAGCCAAAATCACTCATTGGAAGGGTCCTACAGCTCATGGAAATGATTTGCCCTTAGTATCCTGGCCACATCAAGCCATTACTTGAGAAATGTGGTTTCTGAAAAATTGGTTGTAGATTCAGAACACCAAAGCCAGCAACTTCCATCACCTAGGCTCCCACAGCAGAAAATCTGAGTGGAACATCTCCATGGCTATCAGAAAATACTGCATATTTTTTTAATGGTTGGGTCAAGGTTAGCAAGTCAAAAGCAAAATAATTAAAGTCAAAGCTTGCTTAAAAAAAAAAAAAAAGAAGAAGAAGAAGAAGAAGAAAGGGAATTGTAGTAAAGAATCCAGATAGGGAAGGAGAAACCAAGAGTTTTAAATTTACCCTGATTGGCTATATAGGTCTGCACATAGCAGTCTATCAATCTGGAGGTAAAGGTGCTAGGAATATTCGTGATGTTACCAAGTTCATATATGTAAATGGGTTTTATATATATATTTTTTTATTAGGTGCCATCAAGTTGGCTCCCACTCATAGCAACACTGTGTACAACAGAAAGAAACACTACCAAGTCCTCTGCAAAGCAGCAACCATTTTGGATATTTACAGTGACAGTGTTTTCCTCAGATTTCAGGGACCTAAGAATAGGCTTCACTTGTGAAGGACAGCACAGACATATGGGAAGCTGACAATTGGAAAAGAGACAGGTGGTGAGTGCATTAAGTATTGCCAACTAGTGACTAGAGGAGCACAGTACTGTGATTACTCAGATAACAACCAAACAAAAAGAAAAAGAAAATCTTAAGCAAATCATTCCAACATACAATCACCAATTAAATATAAACACAAAAATGTCACAATGCTTCAGAGAAAACACACCATCACAGTCCACACAAAGAAGCAAAATAAAGTAATACAAACAAGGGACCAAGATACAGACCTAGAACACATCCCTGAGGAAGAAGTAGCATTGGAGCTCCCTGATAAGGAATTCAGAACAATTATATTTAAGTACCTTCAATGTGTTGAGACACAGATCAAGGAAAATACTGACAAAATTAAGGAAAACACAGAAAAAACTCTAGAACAAGTTTGGAAGAAAATACAGAACAAAATGAAAAAATAGAAATGATTCAAAATCTACAGATAGAAATCCAGAAGACTGATGCTAAAATTTCAGAAATAGATAACACATTGAAAGAGCAAAGTAGTAGAACTGAATCAATTGAAGACAGAATTAATGAGATTGAAGACAAATACCCGAATACTTCTTTGGATCAATCAGAAAAAGGATCAAAACAAAATGAAGAAAGCCTAAGATTCAAGTGAGATACCATCAAAAGAATGAAGAAAACCAAAGATGCATAGAAACAATTAGTCCAAGAGACTGGTACACCATGTGATCCTCAGCCTATATGACTATGAGACCAGAAGAACTAGATGGTACCTGGGTACCATCGTCAACCACTCAGAGGGAGATCTATGTAGGAGATCCTAGATAGAGTGGGAGAAAATTGTGGAGCAAAACTCAAGATCATTAAAATAACAGACCAGTTTTGCTGGTCTGATAGAGCTGGTGGAATCTCTGAGATTATAGCCCCTATCTTCCCTTCATGTCTGGAATTGAACCCACTCCTGTGGCTTCCAGCCAAACAAAGGACAGGCATATGAACTTCCGGCTAAACAAAGGACAGACATATGAACATTTACATTAGGTAGATACATTCCTTGTGGAGATCAATCATGGGAGAATAAAAGGGCTATGAATGCATAGGGAGTCAGCTTGGGAAGCTGGAGTGCATGGGAGGGGACACAGGGAAGAGGTAACAATGGGGAGGAAGTGGGAAGGGAGCTGTTGCATTGTAGGAAATTGCAATCAATGTCACAAGACAAAGTGTATGTGAGCTGCTGCATGGAAAGCAAATTTTCTCTGTAAACTTTCACACAAATCACAATAAAAAAATTTAAAAAAGAAAAAGTAAAAGAGTAAGAAGAGAACCTACACGTTGGGAAAAATATTTGTCAATGACATATCTGACAAGAGACTTATCTCTAAAATTTATAGAAAACTCTGACATCTCAACAACAAAAAGACGAACAATTCAATTAAAAAATGGGCAGAAGATAGGAATAGACACTTCACCAAAGAGGATACTCAGGCAGCCAACTAACACATGAAGAAATGCTCAGGATCATTAGCCATTAGAGAGATGCAACTCAAAACAATAATGAGATACCATCTCGACCCAGCACTAATAAAAAAGTTCACTAAGATAGAAAATAGCAAATGCTGGCGAGGATGTGGAGAGATTGGGACTCTCATACACTGCTGGGAGGACTGTAAAATGATACAACCACTGTGGGAAGCAGTATGATGATTCCTTAAAAAATTGGAATTAGAAATACCAATTGATCCAGCTATTCCATTACTAGGTATATATATCCTAAAGAAGTGAGAGCCAGGACCAGAACAGATATATGCACACTCATGTTCATTGCAGCACTATTTACAATAGCAAAAACATGGGAACAACCTAGGTGCCTATCGACAGAAGAATGGATAACCAAACTATGGTACATCCACACAATGGAATACTATGCAGCCCTAAAGAATAACACAGAACCTGCAAAACACCACATAATGTGGATGAACTTGGAAGACAGTGTCCTGAGTGAAATAATCAATCACAGAACGACAAATATTGTAGTAGTTCATTACACTACTTGTAAAAAGTCAAGGAAAAGTTTATATATGGAAGGAAACTTTCTTTGTTGGTTACCAGGGATGAGAGGGAAGGGGAAGGAACACTGTAAAAATAAGGAAAATAATAATAGAGAAAAAAAAGTATTCATATTTACAAAAAATAAAGGAGTAGGTACATTTTTATTCTAAACACTCTATTTAATCACTCTTTCCCTATTGTTTGAAATTGCTGTGAAAACCTAAACACCCATGACAAAGTGTTATGTTCATAAGTTTAATTATAAAAAATATATCAAAACATCTATGCTGTGGTATTTGATATTTTATTAATTTGACAACTTCTTAAGCAATTTTTTTTCCTGTTTCACTTAGTACACTGTTCTCAGGGTGATTATTGTAGACATTATTTCACACTGGGTGGTCCACACTCATTTAACACCTTATATCACTTAGGGATCTCTGGATAAAACTCATTAATTAGGTGGATAGAAGAGAAATGAGTCTGTAAGAGTGGCAAGGAGCCAAAACATACTCCTCCCAGGTGTTCTGAGAAGTTGCTGGAACTCAACCTGTCTTTAAAGAATGAGTAATATAGGTTCAAAAGGGGAAAAACTGACAAGAGAAAATGCTATGTAAAAATAATCATTGAAAAATGAGAAGAATTTGCTTATTCAGATGAAATTCTTTGAAATAAATCTCCCCAAAGAGTTACTGAGCAGATTTGGACTATTTCCAATTTTTGGCTTCCACAACTTTCTTAATAGTCCAGTTACTTCTTTGAAGGATCCTATGTTAGGGTTATTTCATTCTATTGCAGAATATGACTGCAATGGCAGTATTCATTAAGTATAATATAACTGAATATAACTAGCATTCATTTGGAAAAAAAGTAGACATACTTTTTGAACAAGAAATATTTTCACTCACATGGTTCTATTTATTAGAGTCTTTTATATCTCAAATAATATGTTTTTGTTTGTTTACTGTCAATGTCTGTGATGGTTTGAATCAATTTTTGTTTGAAGATTAAGGAAACAAAGATTAATTTTCTATGAAGCTTTTTATTTTATTTTTTTAAAGAGGTCTCTCCAAATAAGGCTTTAACATGATACGAGATGACATTAAAATCCAAGGAAGGTAATAATGGACATGAGAAAAAAAAGTGATCCAGACTCTTGCCCGAACTAACAAGTATCTAATTAGAGCATATTTTGTGTTTCATGCAAAAGTATTCTGAGTCACAAGCCTTACTGAAACAAGTTTTAGAAACTCAAGTTAAGTCAAGTAAAAATTTCAGTTATTGGGATTATTACCTTGACAATAAAGACTGGTTTTGCCATGGAAGAATATGCACAGTGACATAGGATAAGACTGAGGGATAAAAATGATTTGATTTTGAGTAATATATTCTTCTTCTTTGATTACATTTGAAAAATAAATTAGCATGCAGTGATTTAAATTTGACTTTGATCAGACGGTTACTCTTGAATATTGTAAATGAATCAAGCAAAATGTGACGCTTGAAAAAATGACTAATATTAAAACCCACATGTGTGTTCTCTATCATTGTGTGTTGATTATATAATATTTGGGACCAGGATGTGTAGTGTTTTAAAGGGATATGCATTTTGTCAGCCTTTTTTTTTTCACTTGCACTACAGCTTGTTTAGCCACTAGAATGAAAGTCTAAAAAACTGACATTTGTTTGACAAATCCTATTTCCCCCAGTTACTTGAAAATAAAACTTCCCAAATGTTTATAGCCTGCCATTTTCAACATTTACCAATTTTATTTTGTGGTATATATGTATAATTTTACCAGTGCAGCAGAAAGAAGCCATGATGTATGTTTAAACTTTTGTTTCTCTTTCTTTTTTAAAGTGCAACATTTTGGAAAAATTATTTCATTTATTTTTAAATCCCTGATCTTTCTTTTTGAAGAGTTTCAATATTTATGCTTCCTATTTTATTCCTAAAATTATATGACATTGTATTACTTTTCTTTCATTCCTACTAGAATAGATGCCCTCGGTTAAATTGGTTTTGGTTTAATAAAACACTTTTTGAAATCAAAGTAAGTTAAGAGATATCTCTCAAACATTATAAGCTTTAGAACCTAGGGAAACAGTAAATACAGCTCAAGATTATAACATTTTGGAGATCAATAATAATAAGAAAATCAAAGGTAGATAAATAATTGGGTCTTTGAGTATAAAACCGCAATATTTCATCTACACTTTTTAATATATCAACTAATTTAACAAATGTTTGTTGAGCTTTCTGTAGGTGGCAGGCACTGTGTAGGCACATATGTTTTCTAGTAAGAAAATTAAGAGAAAAAGAATATGTGTTTATTTTTAATAGTGTAGGTAAATGAATGATGTAGCAACATGTAGTAAATCATGAAGATTTCTCATTGTTAAAATTCATTTTCAAGTAAATTTTATTAATATTTTATTAATTCATTTCTTAGTCAAATCTATATCTCTTGCTTGATTCATTTACAACAATTAAAAATAATGTTTGTTATTTATTATTTTCATGAAGTCACATTCCATTTTAAATATTATTAGGTAATATGGTATGCTGCTAGTTTAAATAATAATGAGAGTTAAGACCGTTTGAAGAATTTGTTATACATTTCCTACCAGAGTAAATTTATTTGTATCTAATATGCTTTATGTCATTTATGTATTTGCTGTGAGAATAAACCCAACAAATGCATTTAAAAGAATAGGTGTCATTCGAGTTGCATAAGCAACTCTATGGGCAGGATTAAACAAACCTAATTTCTGACCACAATTCTATCTCCCATGATCAGTGCTTAAATTTCAGCTGCATATAATGCTCATTATAAGTTTTTAAACTTCCCAGTATGTTGTTATTAGGTGCCACCAATTTGGTGCTGACTCGTATCAACCCAAACAGCAGAACCAAACACTGCCTGGTCTTGCGCCGTCCTGACAATTGCTGCCATGTTTGAGCCCAGTGTTGCAGCTCCTGTGGCGATCGTTCTTCCACTCTTTCACTGCCCTGCTTTCCCAAGCATAATATCCTCCAGGGACTGGTCTCTCCTCAGAACATGTCCAGAGTATGTGAGACGAAGTCTCACCATCTTTGCTTCTAAGAAATATTCTTGCTGTACTTCCTGCAAGACAAACGTCCTTCTGGAAGACCACAGTATATTCAATATTCTTCACCAACACCATGATTCAGTCATCAGTTCTTCTTCAGTCTTCCTTACTCACTGTCCAGCTTTTGCATGCATATGGAGTGATTGAAAATACCATGGCTTGGGTTAGGTGCACCTTATTCATGTAAGTGACATCTTTGTCTTAACACTTTAAAGAGCTCTTTTGTGGCCAAATTGTCCAATACCATATGCCATTTAATTTCATGATTGCTGCTTCCGTAGGCACTGGTTGTGGATCCAAGTAAAATGAAATCCTTGACAACTTCAATATTTTCTCCATTTGCTATGATGGATGCTTACTAGTACAGTTGTAAGGATTTTTGTTTTCTTTATGTTGAGATGTAATCCATACTGGAGGCTGTAGTCTTTTACATACCTTACAACACAGCTTTCCTGATTTTAAATAACACAGTATCCCCTTGTTTTGTTTGAATGATTCCCATTTGATCTATGTACAGGTATCAAAGGAATACAAATAAGTGTTCTAGAATACCCATTCTTCAAAATATAGTTCATAATTTGTTACGAACAACACAATTGTATGCTTTTATATAGTCAATCGTTTTTGTTGTTATGTGCTGTCAAGTTGGATCCGCTCATAGTGACCCCTCCATGGGTTTCCGAGGCAGTATCACTATGGAGGTTGATTGCCCCATCTTCCTTCTGAGGAGTGACTGGTGGATTTGAACCACCAGCCTTCTGGTTAGCAGTCAAGTGCCTTAGACACTAAGCTACCAGAGATCCTGTATAGTCAATCAGGCACAGGTAAATATCTTTTTGGTATTTTTTGCTTTCAGCCAAGAATCATATGGTATCAGCAATGAAAGCTGTCATTGATGTCCTTTGCTGAATCAGGCTTGATTTCCCAAAAATTCTCTGTCAATGCACTGCTACAGCCATTTTCAATTAACTTGAGTAAAAAATTAATTGCAGGTGATATTGTTGTTGTTAGGTGCCATCAAGTTGGCTCAGACTCATAGCAACCCTACTACGTACAACAGAAGGAAACACTGCCCGGTCCTGCACCATTCTCACAGTCTTAGCAATAACTGAGCCAAACGTTGCAACTACTGTGTCAATCCATCTCCTTGAGTGTCTTCCCCTCTTTGCTGACCGTCCACTTTACCAAGAAGTATATCCTTCTCCAGGGACTGGTCCCTTCTGACAGCATCACCAAAGTAGGTGAGACAAAGTCTGGTCATTTTCACTTCTATGGAGGATTCTGGGGCCACTTTTTCCAGAACAGATTTGTTCTTTCTCTGGCAGCTCTTGGTACTTTCAGTATTCTTCCCCAATATCACAACTGACAAGCATGGACGTTTCTTTGGTCTTCCTTATTCGTTATCCAGCTTTCACATGCAAATAAGGCTATTGAAAATACCATGGCTTGGATTAGATACACCTCAGTCTTCAAAGAGACATCTATGCTCTTCAGCACTTTAAAAAAGTCTTTTACAGCAGATTTGCCCAATGGAGCATGGAGACTCACTGCCATCAAATCAATTCCAACTCACAGTGACTCCCACTGGGTTTCAGAGGCAGTATATCTTTATAGAAAGTAGATTGCTCCATCTTCCTGCAGTGGAGTGGGTGGTGGGTTTGAACCACCAACCTTCTGGTTAGCAGTCAAATGCCTTAGGCACTAGCCACCAGAGCTCCTTATGACAACATCTGATTTCTTGACTGCTGCTTCCATGGGTGTTGACTGGAGATCCACCTATCATGAAGTCTTGGACAACTTCTCTTTTCTCCATTTATCTGTTTATTGGTCCAGTTGTGATGATTTTCATTTTCTTTATGTTGAGAAACTGTATTCTCCATTTATCTGTTTATTGGTCCAGTTGTGATGATTTTCATTTTCTTTATGTTGAGAAACTGATTCATACTGCAGACTGTAGTCTTTAATCTTCATCAGTAAGTGCTTCAAGTCATTTTCATTTTTGGCAAGCAAGGTTGTGTCATCTGAATGTTGCAGGTTGTTACTGAGACTTCCTACAGTCCTGATGCCATGTTCTTCTTCATAAAGTCCAGCTTCTCAGATTATTTGCTCAAAATACAGATGCAAAAATTATGGTGAAAGGATACAACACTGATACATACCCTTCCTGATTTTAACCATGCAGTATCTGCTTCCTCTAGGTCTATGGACAGTTTCCACAAGAGCACAATTAAATGTTCTGGAATTCCCATTCTTTTCAATGTTATCCATAATTAGGTATAGTCCACACTGTTTAATACATTTGCATAGCCAATAAAACAAAAGTAAACATCTTTCAATTATTTTTTGCCTTCAGCCAAGATCCATCTGGCATCAGCAATGATATTCTTTGTTCCACGTCCTCTTCAGAATCAAGCTTGCATTTCTGGAGGTTCCTTATCGATATACTACTGCAACCATTTTTTATTCTCTTCAGCAAAATTTTACTTGCATGTGATATTAATGATACTATTAGATAATTTCTATATTCTGTTGGACCACTTTTCTTTGTAATGGGTAAAAATATGGATATCTTCTAGTCAGTTGGCCAGGTAACTCTCCTCTACATTTTTTGGCATAGACAATAAGTGCCTCTGGTGCAGCATCCATTTGTTGAAACATCTCAGTGGGTATTCCATCAATACCCACTGGAACCTTGTTTTTCACCAGCCTTGTTTTTTCTTCAGTGCCGCTTCAACTTTTTCCTTCAATACCATTGGTTCTTGATCATATACCACCTCTTGACATAGATGAACATCAACCAATTCTTTTTTGTACAGTGACTCTATGTATTCCTTCCATCTTTATTGATGCATGCTGCATCATTCAGTATATTTCCCATATAATTTTTCAACATTGCAACTCAAGGCTTGAATTTTTGTTCAATTCTTTCAGCTTGAAAAGTGTCAAGGATGTTCTTCATTTTTGGTTATCTAACTCCAAGGCTTTGCACATTTCATTAATATGATTAACTTTGGCTTTTCAAGCCGTTCTTTGAAATCTTATGGTCAGCTGTTATATCTTGTCATTTCTTCCATTTTCTTTAGTTACTCTCCATTCAAGAACAAGTTTCAGAATCTCTCTGACATCCATTTTGGTCTTTTCTTCCTTTCTTGTCTTTTTAGTGACCTATTTATTGTGGTTTGGGTGAAAGTTTGTGGAACAAATTAGTTTTTCATTCAACAATTTATACACATTTTATTTCATAACATTACTTGCGATTTCCTCAATATGACAGCATTCTTCTTGCTTGCTCCCTGGATTTCCCATTTCCATTCGTACTACTTTTCTGCAGCTTCCTGCCTTCTGAGATTTGTTGTTGGGGAAATGCTGCCCTTCTGACCTTTTATGATTGATTGTTCTAAGGTATACATTTCACATGAGTGTTATTGTTCATTTTATAGCCCTGTCCGTCGTTTTCCTGCCAATTGATTCCTGGAATTTGAAGGGTGTCTGAGGGGCACAGTCTTAATGGTTACATCAGTCTTTATCATAACAGTATCTGTTCTGTCTTTTTAATAATCTTTTCCTTTCTTCATGTATCATGTAGTTAATATCATCCCACAAATTGTCTCCTCTTCAGTCAATAGCTTCAATGCATGAAATCTGTTCTTTAGATGGTCTATAAATTCTGATGGGATATAATCAAGATTACACTTGGCTTTTGTGGACTTGTTTTAATTTTACTTCAACTTAAACTTGAACTTGCTCATGAGCAATTGATAACCTGTTCCTTGTTGGTTTCCAGTCTTCCTAGAGACTGGGTTCTCTAGAGAAACTGAACCAGTAAAGCTGATATATATAGAGAAAGAGAACTTTATCTTAGGAAAATGACTTACACACTTAAGGAAGCTGGCAAGTCCAAAGTTCTTGGATCAAACATCAAGCTGGAGGATTTTCCTGACTCAAACAGCTACAGGTCCTGAGGAGCTCAAGGTTGGCAGGCAGTATACTGGCTGTTGACTCCAATGAATGACAAAACCAAGATATCCATGCTGAATGGTGGATTGTTTGCTCATGGACAGTTGTAGGGAACATGACAGAATCCCAATCCACAGATGAATGTCTCTTTTCCAGGATATTCATAAATAGGCTGGAAGCAGGTCACATCCTTAGGGAAACTCCCTTTCTGTGGATTGGCTGCTCAAAACATATACATCTGATCCCATCATTGGAACAACCCACATCTCAACAGTTTATAAAGTCATATTTGCACCTAACATGGTACACTAACACATGTACAATCGAATTGCATTAACCTTATTTATAATTTGCAGTTCATAACAGAAGAAAACAAAAATATTTAATGCACATATGCAATGACAAAATATAACAATCACAGTCTTCATTTCTGCAACTGGTCACATGGTCATAGCTAATATTCAGAGCTACCTTCTTCCACCACCCATTCTGTATTTCCTTTGCCCTCAGGAAACACCTCAGCGAGTCATGGTTTTTTGCCTGGTGGGGTGACCAAAACCTTTATTCCTGAAGGGTCTGGGCCATTAGCAGTCATATCAGAATTGGATTGCTGTAATTTTCCATTGCCTTTAATCACAGGGCATAGTAGTACTAAGAGACATCTTAAAGAATCTCCTGTATTCCAGACATATTCTTCTTTACCTCCATTATGTAATGTCAATCCAATTTCCCTTGATAATCAGGATCAGTCACACCAGATAATACAGTAATACCCTTCTTTATCTGTTGATCCAGAGGCATGAGGAAGCCAAAATGGCATGGTGGCATTCTTAATTTCCAGTTCAATGCAATCTGTATTGTGTCTCCAGGTGGGAGTGTTCCTCCCTTTGGGACTAAGATCTCCAGACCTGCAGAGCATAGGGTACCAGGGACAGGAAGCAAAATTTTTTTTAGTGGGTCACTAGGGGTAACAGTGAGTAGTACTTATCACTCCTGTTTCCACCCCTTGGTTCCTGGACCCATGAATTTTGGCTGTTGGAGAAACAGAACCATATATTGGATGCTGGTTAGAGATATACAGCATCCTGGAGAACATTGCCCTAACCCTTCAAGGTATTGCCACCTAGCTGGCACTATAATTGTTTTTTCAGTAGGCCATTCCATCATTGTATCAAGCCAGCTCCTTCAGGATGATGGGGAACATGGTAAGACCAGTGATTTCCATGAGCATAGGCCCATTGCCACACTTCATTTATTGTGAAGTGAGTTCCTTGATCTGAAGCAATGCTGTGTGGGATACCATGATTGTGGATAAGGCATTTTGTAAGTCCATGGATGGTAATTTTGGCAGAAGCATTGAGTGCAGGGAAGGAGAGGCCATATCCAGAATAATTATCTATTCCAGTAAGAACAAAACACTGTCCTTCCATGATGGAAGTGGTCCAATGTAATCAACCAGCCACCAGGTTGCTGGCTGACCACCCTGAAGAATTGTTCCATATCATGGACTCAGAGTTGGTCTCTGACGTTGACAGATTGGGCACTCAGCAGTGGTGGTAGCCAAATCAGCCTTGGTAAGTGGGAGTCCATGTTGCTGAGCCCATGGATAACCTCCATCCCAGCCACCATGGCCACTTTGTTCATGAGCCCATTGAGCAATGACAAGAGTAGCTGGGGAAAAAGGATGGCTGGTTGGCGATGCCCAGACCTCTATGACTGCTGCTTGACAAAGCTCCAGCTGTCAAGAGTCTTGGGCGGAAGCCAATTCCACCTTTACTTTC
>NW_006921663.1:5924334-5933097 GCF_000298275.1 Orycteropus afer afer
CAAAACTGATTTTCATGTTTCCCATGAATCAGGCTGCCTTCCAGATGACTCTTTGATTTCCAATTCCAAAAACCCTGGTTTTCCTAGAAATCCCCATGATGAGCCAGAGCTGGAAAGGCCCCTGGGAATCCTAAAGACATTGAGAATTCACATTGGTGGAAAGATCTCATGGCTACTCAACCTCCTACAATACCAACCTCTGAAGCACAACATAGAAAAGGGATTACTCCTGATAGGAAGAAACCTTGGCCTAAGTGGCTGCCTCCTACAATTAAGCCTCCTTCTAATGTAGCTTATAGAATTAATGGTAGACTTTGTTATCCTCCTCGGGGAGGGGACCCTAAACCTTCCTGATGGCCTTACGTTCCTCTTCCTTATACCGGAACATACATAGAAGGTAAAAGAATGGTGTAGGTAGATGGAAAAAGAGTTCCTTTTAACTCTCTCCCTTTCTTAGAGAGAATAAAATGATCAGAGCCTAGGTGTAAAACTACTGCACAAAGGTATACTCTAATCAAGCAATGGAACAGTTATTTTAAGAAACTAAAAGGTCACAAGTATATGTTGATGGACTATGTAGACCTATTTGCACCCCCAGGATGGTGGTAATTCAGAGAATGGTACCAACCACAAAGTTGGGTCACACGTTCTGGCCCCGTGTTGTTTTCTTCACCCTGACTATTTTTTCATGCCTTAGTTAACCTCATTGTCTAGCACACTTTACTCATATAATGTTAATGATAGATAAGTTAGATAAGATAAGACATACATTTAGTTTGTAAGTTTAATAATAGTTTTATAAGTTTTGGAAAGTTAATAGCCCACAGCCGTGAACTGATTCAAGATGTACCCAGAATTGTGGGTTTGTCATTTTGCTTTGTCATTTGTAATTTGCAATATAGTATAAAATAAAGAAGGCCACCTCATTATGTGGGGCACATCTCCATCTTGTGTGAGTGTGTCTCCTTCATCTTGCCGACACCACCTCTCTGTCCAGAGACCCACAGCTGAGGCTGGACCTCGGCAGCTGGTTTCCACTGAACATGCCATCCTATCCACTGGATTTTTAAAGTCCTCCTCTGCTGAGTTCATCTTTTGATGGGCATTCACATGAGACACAAATATCTTTACTCCTTTCCCCACTCAGAGAGATCTATCCACATACCTCTTCCCCATAAATGCTTGTCACCAATTTTCCAAACATGCTCCTTCCAAGTCCCAGACCATCCAGCCAAGCCATTAGCCACAGCCCATTAATCTATATACAATCACACATCTGGCCATTTCTTATTCCATGCAAAGTGAACAGCCATATGCATGACTGGAAGTTCTGTCCATTGGGAGGATTTCCCTTCATCACTGTCCATAGGGAAGTCTCAGAAAGGGGCTTCAATGCTGCTTCTGTCCACTTTCAAATGGTGCCTGCCTATCAGGCAGAACCATCTGTAACCAGGTATGAGTTTTCTCTTCCTCAGTCAACTGATCATAAGGAACTCCCCATGAGGCCATAGGTACAGAGTGGGACAGGGAAGGTAATGTGACTGGAGTAGACACCATAGGCATTTGGGCCATTTCCTCATGCAACTTACTTGTTCCTTCAGGTCCTGCTCAAGCCCAATCTCTGATATACCACTTCCATTTAATGATGGAGTGCTGCTGTGCACGTCCAACTTTATGACTCTTTGAGTCAGACAGCACCCAGTTAATGATGGGCAGCTCATGCCTCACGGTAACTTGGTGGCCCATGGTTAGGCATTCAGTCTCCACTAAAGCCCAATAACAAGCTAAAATCTGTTTCTCGAAAGGAGAGTAGTTATCTGCAGAGGATAACAGGGCATTGCTCCGAAATCCCAAGGGTCTGCATTGCAATTCACCAATAGGAACCTGCCAAAGACTCCAAAGAGCATCTCTGTCTACTACAGACATTTCAAGCATCATTGAATCAGCTGGATCATATGGACCAAGTGGCAGAGCAGCCTGCAAGGCAACCTGAACCTGTTGCAGAGCTTTATGTTGTTCTGGGCCCCACTCAAAACTACAAGCTTTTCGAGTCACTTGGTAAATAGGCCACAGCAACACATCCAAAAAAAGGCATATTTCCTCCAAAATCCAAAGAGACCCACCAGATGTTGTGCCTCCTTTTTAGTTGTGGGGGATGCCAGATACAGTAACTTATCAATCACTTTAGTAGGAATATCTCAACATGCCCCACACCATCAGAACCCTACAAATTTCACTGAGGTGGAATGTGTCTGAATTTTGTTGGGTTAATTTCCCAACTTCTAGCACACATATGTTTTACCAATAAGTCTAGAGTCATCGATACTTCTTCCTTACTAGGTCCAATCAGCATAATGCCATCAATACAACGGATCAGTGTGACGTCTTGTGGAAGGGAAAGATGATCAAGATCCCTACATACTAAATTACAAACTAATGCTGGCGAGCTGATATGCTTCTGAGGAAGCACTGTGAAAGTATACTGTTGACCTTGCCAGCTGAAGTCAAACTGCTTCTGATGGTCCTTTGAAATTGGTATTGAGAAAAAGGTATTGGCCAGATCAATAGCTGCATACCAAGTACCAGGAGATGTACTAATTTGCTCAAGCAATGAAATCACATCAGGAACAGCAGCTGCAATTGGCGTCATCACCTGATTAAGTTTACGATAATGTACTATCAGTCTACAAGTTCCATCTGTTTTTTTGCACAGGTCAAATAGGTGACTTGAATGGGGATGTGGTGGAAATCACGACCCCTGCAGCCTTCAAGTCCTTGATGGTGGCAGTAATCTCTGAAACCCCTCTAGGGATGCAGTATTGCTTTCGATTTATTATTTTTGTAGATAGAGGCAGTTCTAATGGTTTCCACTTGGCTTTTCCTACCATAATAGCCCTTACTTCACATGTCAGGGACCCAATGTTAGAATTCTTCCAATTCCTCAGTCAATCTATTCCAATTATGCATTATGGAACTGGGAAAATGACTACAGGATGGGTTCAGGGACCCACTGGAGCCACTGTGAGACACACCTTAATTAAGACTCCATCAATAATTTGACCTCCATATGCCCCCACTCTGACTGGTGGGCCACAATGATGCTTTGGCTCTCCTGGAATTAGGGTCAGTTCAGAGCCAGTGTCCAGTAGTCCCTAAAAAGTCTGATTATTTCCTTTTCCCCAATTAACTGTCACTCTCATAAAAGGCCTCATATCCCTTTGGAGAAGGTTGGGAGAAAGACTGACATTACAGGTTTTTGGCAATGTGGTGGGGTCCTTAGTCAAAATGACCCAATCTCACCTTCATTCAAGAGGTTGTAGGTCTGTAAACTAACTCAAGTCTGGGAATTGATTGAGAGATCGTGACTGTATTCTGGCAATTCATTCTAGGCTGCTATTCACCTGACCTAGAATTCTGTCTATACAGATCAAGTAAATACTTGGTAGGGTTGTCATGTATTTCACTGCCAGGAACACCATGCACAAGTAGCCAATGCCATAATTCCACACAAGTCAGACTATTCTGATTACAGTTCTGACTCTGCTGTCCATTATGGTAACCACGTCCACCTTGTCTTTGTTGATTAACTGCTGCCACTTGGCCCCTACTACCAAGGGGTCCAATCAGCCCCATCATAGTTAAGGGTCTTAGAGGGCAGTTCAATTAAGGCAGTTCCCAGTGTCACAGCCAGCTTACATAAAATTGCAATCACAGCAGTCTTCAAAGATGCTGAAGCTCCCTTCACAATTTTATCCCTCACCACACTGGTGAAAGGCATGTCTTCTGGACTCTCCATTTATGGCATTAGGGGCCTAATCTGATAAATCCATTCTAATAGGCCAATTTCCATAAGCCTTTGGATACCTTCTTCTACATTATACCAAGGCAGGTCAGGTTCTTCAACTTGACCTAAGGTAGGCCACCACATAATCCATGCTTCAGTAAGCCAATCACATAAACTATTAGTTCCTTTCCTAACCTCTCGAGGTGAAACATTGAATGAAGAATACATACTTAGCAGGCCTAAATCAATAAACTCAGACTGATCCAATCGTACATTCCTTGCACCATTATCCCACACCCTCAGTGGCCATTCCCATACATGTTCTCCAGGTTTCTGTCTGTACATGTTAGTAAAATCAAATAGGTCTTTTCGGGTGTAGCATACCACCTCCTCAGTCACACTTTGCATTTCACCTTTTGGGGCTCAATTGGAATTAATTTTCATTACAGGTCTAGCAGCAAAAATGGATTGTTGAGGAAGTTCCTGAGAACATCCAGCAATGTCTTCCATGTCATATTTGACAACTTCCAATTTTCCTAGATTCATACTTTGTACATTCCATGTTCCCATTATTGATGGATGTTTGCATCGGTTTCTTTTCATTTTGAATTTGTGACACATCAGAAAATGAAGTTCCTAAAAGCTTTACTCCAGCCATGTCATTAAGGCCCATTCTACTTTGAGAAGGCAGCTTTTCTTCAGTCAATTTGAGTGCCTGGCAACCTGAGAGGCCCATCTTCTGGCACTGTATCAGACTATGGTCTACTGTTATTCATAAGGTTGGAAGTAGAGGATAGATCTCCTTTTATAGTATGTCTTATTCTGGAAACCACTGAAATCTGTCCACAATGGGTGACCCAGCTGGTGTTTGAATACCCATAACATATCATCTAGCATCATAGAAGCATATAAGCCACCACAGTAGCATAAAGTGGCAGATAATTGGTGGTTCTCAATATTAAAATAAAATAAAAACTCACTGCTGTTGGGTCAAATCTGACTCACCATGACCCCTCCTTGGGTTTCCAAGGTGGAAGTAGATTGCCCAATCTTCCTTCCAAAGAGAAATCTACTGCTAGATGATATGTTATTTCTGCACACAGGTATAATTTTAAGAAATACCAAATGAATATGAAATTTCCCTAAGTTAATAAACCCTTACATATATCTCTCATCTAAAGAAATGACAAATTATAGTTGTGCTCATCTCCTTTTCTTGAATTTCAGATTTAATAATTTATTTAAGTAATTGCTGAATTCCTTTTTAGGCTTAAAAAGAGGTTAGCAAGTTTACAATTTTCTTATTATTTTTTTAACTGTAACTAATGTTCAGAATATAATTTCATACTTACAGAAGAAATACTAGGATCTCTAATTTCAATATTTGGGGACAAATGGAAGGTATAATAAGAGCACAAAATTATCTATAGGAGATCTGGTTAGTAAGTGAAAAAATATATGCAGCACACTGTGTATGTTTTCAATTTAAAATTAAAAGAAGATTATTTATCTTGCATAAATGGTATGTGCATAAATGAATGTCCATAGCCATAATAGGAGCTCTGGTGGCATAGTGCCTAAGGCATTTGACTGCTAACCAGAAGGCTGGCAGTTCAAATCCACCAGTCACTCTTGGAAGGCAAGTTGGGCAATCTGCTTCAGTAGCGATACTGCCTCAGAAATCCAAGGAGGAATCTCTGAGTTGGATGCGACTCAATGGCAGTGCATTTGCTGAGTTTAGCCATAATAATCTACCATAGTTCCAGAATATCCGGAACACTTAAGTTAAGATTTTTAATCATTACAAGGTGAGTTACATTATTTCCATTTGACACGTGAGAAATCAGAGATTTTGTAAATTACTCTATCTAAACTAACAAGGTAGGCGGTAGAGTTGGGTCTCAGTTTCCAATCCCTGTGGTTCTTTCAATGACATTATGGTAACTGCTATAAGTAAAATTGCAATTTTGAAGGATTCTGAGTAATATTTTATTCCTAATAAATTAAATTTCCTTACAGAATATATTATATATGCCTTGATAAAAGCAAATTATAAAGTAGATTACTTTGGCATTTTTGTCACCTCAACTATAATTTCTATAACTGTATTCTCATTTTCTTTAATATCTTCCCTTCAGGCTCCTCTGATCCTCAGAGATTCTTTGCACTTTGAGATCCTGCTACATTTTGCTTGTCTGTTTTGCTGGTATGGTTAACATGCAATCAAGGGAGAAGCCATATTAGAATAAATTAACATAATATTTATTTGTCTTGATTTTTTTCCTGATCTTTGTCTTTTACCAATCTTTTTCTGAGCTCTGAATTCAGAGTTACTGACCCTGAAACCTACATCTCCTCTAAAGATAGCTCTTCCTACCCCCACCAACAGCATTCATTTGACTTACAAGATTTAGTTAGGTGTGTCAAAGACCCTTCAACCCCTACACATCCAAAACGAAAGCCACTACCTCCCCAAAATGTATCAAAGTACTTTTTCTTCCATTCTCTCATTTGATTTGTAGCCCAGCTACAATCCCTGGTCCCAAAGCCAAACTGCGGAAATCATTTATCTTAGGATGTCAGTTTATAAGTTAGTTGCCATAACCAATTAACCCCTCAAGTGTAATGGCTTAATTCAATAAAATTTATTTCTCATTTGTATCATAAGCAGATGCAAGTGTTCCTGGTAGGTACCTCTCCTACGAGTGTTGCCTCAGAAGTACAGATTCCTTCTGTACTTTGGCACCAACTTTAGCATTTAATTCCCAAGGTCACCATGGGAGTAATTTTCTCCCAGTCAATCCTCAGAAGTAGAATGCATAAAGGATTGCCTAAAGGCCTTTTTTTGGACAAAACCTAGAAGTATGTACGACCTTTCTGTCCACATTTTATTCATCAGATCTTGCCCCATGGTTATAACTAATGATATGGAAGTCTGGAAAAGTTATACTATCTAAATATCCAGAAGAAAAATGAAATGTTTTACTTGTTTTTAAAATTTTTGCAGCTGTTGTTAATATACACAGCATAATATACACCAATTCAGCAATTTCTACATGTTCAATTCAGTGATGAAATGAGTTTTGATGAATACATACAAATGTCTACTTTATCATCATAGATTCTTATTGAAAATCTTCCCACCCCATTCCAAATGTTTTTACCTATGCTTATTGTTTTCTGGAAAAGCCGTGGTGATGCAGTAGATAAGTGCTTGGCTGCTAATTGAAAGGGCAGCAGTTCAAATTCACCAGCCATTCAGTGAAAGAAGGATATGCTATTGTGCTCTCAGATAGATTATAAACTTCAAAAACCTATGGGGCTGTCTACTCTGTCCTATATGGTATTACTATGAGCTAGAATCAACTCAAAAGCAATGGATTTGGGTTTTGGTTTTTAGTGCTGTCATTCTTTCTTTCTCTTGTTTTTTAACCTGAAAAGTTGCAATGGTTTTTTTAAATTGGTCTACAAAGTGAACTGGTAATAGTTTGTGTTAAGAAATAAGGATGATCTATGTAGCATTACTTGCATATAAAAGGTGTTTAATAAGTAGTAGCTATCAGGGAGCTCAGGCAGTGTAGTGCCTAAGGCACTTGACTGCTAACCAGAAGGCTGGTGGTTCAAACCCACCAGCCACTCCTCAGAAGGAACGGTGGGCAATCTACTTCCATAGTGATGCTACCTCGGAAACCCAAGGAGAGGTCGTTTTGAGTCAGGTCCGACTCAACGGCACATAAAAACAAATAACAATATCATTGTTAAGGATCCCTAGTGGTGCAGTACCTAAGGTACTTGACTGGTACCTAGAAGTTTGGTAATTCAAACCCACCAGCCACTCCATGGAAGGAAGATGGGACAACCTACTACTTTTGTAAAGATTTACTACCACAGAAACTCAATAGGGTCACTATGAGTTTAAATAGACTCAATGACAATGAGTTTTTTTTGTTTTTGTTTTTTTGTTAGCTGTTATTGCTCTCAAGAATCTCTGGTAGCGTATGATTAAAGCATTGGCCTGCTAACCAAATGGTCAGTGGTTGGAACTCACCAACAGCTGGTGGAAGAAAGATGGCAGTCTTCTTCCTTAAACATTTACAGCCTTGGAAATCCTATGGAACAGTTCTACTTTGTTCTAAAGAGTTGCTATGAGTCAGAATTGACTTGATGGCAATAAGTTTGGATTTTGTATTGTTATCATCATCATCAAATTAATTCTCATCATTAAGGTCCCAAAAAGACCAAGAGATGATGAAAGACATTTTGCTTTTCTTTTTTTTTTTCCTATCTTCGTATCCATAGCATGTTACAGAATGCTTGGTTAAAAAAATATTAATATGTGCCTAATTTATCTTTTAAATAGAATGAAATTAATATCCTGGAAAAAAGTATTTAACATTATTTCTTAGATTTCACACCTAAAAATAATGTTTGGCTTTGGCTACATTAACATTAACAATGAATTAGAAAATTTATGTGATTTCTTTTATTAAAAATCTACTAGGAGAAAAATTATATTGCCATAATGTGTTCAATTTCCAATACCCTTTAAATATACTTTAGAAGTTTTTGAATATTATGCATTTTTGTCATGAGCATATACTGGCCCACGTTCTTTTATCACATAAAGCAATGTACTCAGATTCTCACTTGAAGGAAACATATGCAGCACTTTCATTCATATTAGTAGTATTCATTTTATATTTAACCAAACCTCAAATATCTATGCTAATTCTCAGTTTACTGTACATTATGTTTAGCCAACAAAATAGTCACTTCTGGGTTCCAACATCTATTAAATTTAACCATCATTCAGGAGGGGAAAAAAATAAGATATTTTGTTGTGAATCAAACATTTTTGTTTAGGATATTTTTCATTCTTTTTTTTTATTTTATTTTTTATTAGGATTTGGGTGAAGATTTACAGAGTAAATTCACTTTTCATACAGCAGTTCACATATACTTTGTCTCATGTCATTGAC
>NW_006921663.1:5940352-5943522 GCF_000298275.1 Orycteropus afer afer
ATTTTCACGCAAATTCTTCTGCTAGTTGGAGTTTAGTCCACATCTGCATCCTTTCCTTCAAGGCTCAGGGGTCCAAGATTATCTTCTGTGTCTGTATTTATTGGTTTCCCTTTTCTTTGTTGAAGAGGGTCTGTGCAATCCTTCTGCCTAGTCCGCCATCTTGCCCCGCCTCCATATTTTTCATTCTTAATCACCTGGGATTTCTTGCACAAATGGTACTCTCCTTGAAACCAATATGTTATATCTTTCTAAACTTAATAGCAGAGAGAAGGGAAAACTTATTTTCATCTTGCCTAATACTGGACACCTGCTTCAATTGTGTCCTTCAGTTCACACAACTCAGTCATTTTCAGTATTATTAAAAGTTACATTGGGACCAATTCTGGAAAATGACACAGTTCCATGTGAAATGTTGTTTCTACTTCCACCTATGTACTATTCATTATCCCACGGTTTCCATCCCTTTACCATTAGTTTTCTTTCATTTATATTCCTATTAATTATCACCATCTAATTTTGTAATTGATTTGAATCCACCAGCCACTCCATGGAAGAACGATGAGACAGTCTGCTTCCATAGTGATTTACAGCCTTGGAGACCCAGTGGTCTTACAGTATGTATGTATTCTGCATTACAAATTTTAGCTAGAGTTCTCAGCAAGCTACATTAAGAAATAAAAAACCCAGATATTTAGAAAATCTGAATCTCTCTAGACTGGGGTATATTTACCTCTTTTCCATTAACAGCTGAGTTTTTCTAATTTCCTGACCAGAATAAAAATAATAAACAGATATTTTCAATTCTCTGATCATTTAAAGATGTGTGTGTGTGTGCGTGTGTGTACATTTGAGCAAAACGTCTCTTGAATTTCTGCTTTCCACTTGGGTTGATCTCATTAAAATGACAGACCTATGCCTCTTAACAACTCCCTTGAAAAAAGAATAATCATTTTCTGCAAGACTGTATTTAGAAATTTACAGTTTTCTAAATGAGACCTCAAAATAAGGTAGTTCTCAAAGTACTGTTCTTGCTTATTGTGAAAGAATTGAGTGATACCCAAAAACACATTAAGAAGATGGATTTTAAAATAGGAAAATATATAAAATAAGCATGAATATTACTATATGTACACTCAATATTTCTTTCCATAAATTTAGCAATAAAAATATGTGTATCTTTGTATGTTTTGAAATAAATAATAAAATTCTTTAAATCATTGTTTTCTCTATCACAGTTTAATCTGCTGAAATACTGTACTCCAAGTAACAAGTGTGGTTTTTTTTATTGTGATTTGTGTGAAAATTTACAGAGCAAGTACACTTTCCATACAGTAGTTCACATTCACTTTGTCTCATGACATTGCCCACAGTTTACCACAATGCAACATCTCCCCTCCTACTTCCTCCTGATAGTTACCTCCTCCCTGTGTCCATCCGTCCATGCACTCCTGTCCCCTGAGCTGTCTCCCTGTGCATAAGCAGCCCTTTTTTTCCCCAAGCTTATTCTCTCCAAGGAGTGTATCTACCTCAGGTAAATGTTCAACTCATATGCTTGTCTATTGCTTGACTGGAAACCATAGGCATGGGCTCATTTCCAGACCTGGAGGGCAGCTAGGGGCCATAGTCTCAGTGGTTCCACCAAGCTCTATTGGAACAGCAAACCTGGTCCGCCACCTTTTATTTTTCCAAATGATTTTGAGTTTTGTTCCACATTGTTCTCCCTCTCTATCCAGGATCTCCTGCACATATCCTCTTCCAAGCGGTTGACAGTAGTAGCCGGGCACCATCTAGTTCTTCTGGTCTCATAGTCATATAGGCTGCAGATTGGATGGTGTACTGGTCGCTAGGACTAATTATTTCCATGAATTTTTGGTTTTCTTCATTGTTCTTTTCTCTAGATGAGGAGAGACCCATCATTGCATTTAGATGGCATCTTGGAAGCTTTTAAGATCCCAGTCACTACTCGCCACAGTAGGAGGTGAAACAATGTTTTGTGTAGTATGTTATGCCAATTGAACTTGATGTCCCCTGCCACTATGGTTCTGAGCCCACAGGTTCAACTACTCAGTCCCTCTGGGTAGCTGACTGTGACCAAGCAGTGACCATAACCTTGTCCCCTGTCAGCTCTACTATACTCCTGGGATTTCAGATCGTACAGATAAAGTTGTAGGACCAGTGTCTGCCAACCCTATATATGTTCTTGGGTACACTCCCCACTTCATAAACATACCTAATAGGTCAGAATCTCCACCCATTTATCCACCCATAAACCCATGTTTGCCTTCACTGACAAGGCCATACTATATGTGCAAAAGGGTTCATCTTTGTTGTCTGTATATCCCATATACTTCTCTATGTCTTTCTCTTCCTCAATGCCACTATATTGAGCACTGACATTGGGTATATTGCCCTTCTCTTCACCCAAATCAATACTTATCTCTATCTATATAACAGTGTTCCCTCCCCTCCCCTCCCAACCCTAGTAACCAACATAGAAAATGTCCTTCTATACATAAGTATTTCCTTGACTTTTACAATAATGGGCTAATAAAATATTTGTCCTTTTGTGATTGACTTATTTCACATTTCACTCAGCATAATGTCCTCCAAGTTCATCCATGTTATGCAGTGTTTTGCAGATTCTACATTATTCTTTAGCGTTGCATAGTATTCCATCGTGTGTATGTACCATAGTTTGGTTATCCATTCCTCAGTTGATGGACACCTAGGTTGTTTCCATCTTTTGGCTATTGTAAATAGTGCTGAGATGAATATAGGTGTGCATATGTCCGTTCTTGTCATGGCTCTCCCTTCTTTAGGATATATACTAATAATGGAATAGTTGGGTCAAATGGTATTTCTAGTACCAAAGTTTGAAGGAATCGCCAGACTGCTTTCCACAATGGTTATACCATTTTACAGTCCCACCAGCAGTGTATGATAGTACCAATCTCTCCATATCCTCGCCAGCATTTGTTATTTTCTGTCTTGTTGAACTTTGCTACTAGGGCTGGAAAAAGATGGTATCTCATTGCTGTTTTGATTTGCATCTCTCTAATGATTGTGAACATTTCTTCATATGTTTGTTGGCTGCTTGAATTTCGTCCTTGGTGAAGTGTCTATTCATGTCTTCTGCCCATTTTTTAATTGGATTGTTTGTCTTTTTGTTA
>NW_006921663.1:5947900-5948578 GCF_000298275.1 Orycteropus afer afer
GTTATCTATTTCTGACAATTTAGTATTAATCTTCTGGATTTCTAACTGTACATTTAGAATCATTTCTAATTTTTCATTTATTTTGTCATTTTGTTCTTATATTTTCTTCCAAAATTCTTCTAAGGTTTTTCCTGTGTTTTCTTTGGTCTGTTTCTTAATCCTTTGAAGATACATAAATATAACTCTTATGAATTCCTTATCAGAGAGTTCCAATGCTGCCTCTTCCTCAGGGATGTGTACTGGGTATGTATCCTGTTCCCTTGTTTTTACCACTTTATCTTGCTTCTTTGTGTGGACTGTGATGGTCTGTTGTCTCTGAGTCATCGTAGTGTTGTATTTAGATTTCTGTTAACTGTTTGTGAAGATCAGCCAAGGGTGATTCAGGCTCTTCTTGGTGGTTTTTTATCGTTGGCCCATTGGTGGAGAAGGAGGTAGTGACTCTTACTCAGTAAGTGAAGTTGGAGGAGGTGTGGGAGTAGTTGTGTCTTATGCGGAGTGTTGCTGTCTCAGTTAGATAAATATTACACTCAGTTAGATAAAAATTACAATTGACTAACCATCAAAAAACTAAGAGCACATGGACAGAAAATACTCCAAGTAATCACACAGGAACAGTAAACAAAAAGAAAAAAAAAAAAACAAGAAAACATGCAATATCTGAGAATAGGTCACTAAGAG
>NW_006921663.1:5950142-5962230 GCF_000298275.1 Orycteropus afer afer
CCATCTTTTTTTTTTTCCCCTCCAAATGATTTTGAGTTTTGTTCCACATTGTTCTCCCTCTCTATCCAGGATCTCCTACATCCCTTCCAAGTGGACAACAGGGGTAGCCAAGCAGCATCTAGTTCTTCTGGTCTCATAGTTGTATAGTCAAACCATTTACTTACTCTCTTGACTAAGCAAAACCAAGTACACAAAGATGAGGATACTAAACTTTCAAGCATACTGAGAATGGTACTGGTTTATATGTTTGTTTGCTGCTTGATTCATTTGTACTTTATCCTCATAATATCCTTAGATTTCAGAATCTATGAAGCTACAGAAAGAAGTACCAGAGGGGTAACATATTTAAACTTCACATAAGTTATCTTCTAATACATTTGGTAACATATTAAAAATTAATAGAAGTGAAATCCACATTGTTACTTCCCAAAAGAAATGTTCAGCATCCCTAATACTTAGTGAATATTAATTGTGCTATTTAAAAATTTATAGTGTTGGTAGTTGCCATAAAGTTGTATCTAACTTACAGCTATCCCATATACAACAGAACAAAATGTTCTCTGGTCTTATGCCATATTCATGATCATGGCAGTATTCTAGTCTATTGTTGCAGGAACTGTGCATTTTGAGTGATTTTCAACCTATAAGGCTTATCTTATTGTACTGTATTGAACAACATTTTGTTGTGATCCATAAGTCTTTCATTGGCTAATTTTCAGAAATAGGTCTCTTGGCCTTTCTTCCTAGTCTCTCTTAGTCTGGAAGCTCTGTTGAACCCTTTCTACTATGACTGACCCTGTTCATTTTCAAAATATCAGTGACATAGCTTCCAGTATCATAGCAACACACTTGTCACCACAGTATGACAGACTGACAAATGAGTGGTAGAATTTTAAATTACCACCTTATATTTTTCATCAGAGTGCTCAGTTAATTCAATGAAATAGTTAAGAAAGTACTTTTGTAAAGGACCTGACTTAATACATGTTTCCTGCATTTTTGCAGAGATCTAAGACCCACGCAATGAAACACTGACTGATATATTACTAGAAAAGTTTATGAATATCAGTGAAGCATTTTCTGATATACTACCAGACGATGAGCCTCCTAGCTTGGAAGTCACCCAAAATTCAATTAGGAAAGAGATAATTTCTCAAAGTACAATCAAACTTAATGGTAAGGATAGAGTAAAGTTTTCAAGACCTTCATTTGCTGATGGGCACCACTCAAAATAAGAAAAAAAATCTGCAAATATTCATTAATAATAGGAACATTGAATGTATGAAGTATGAATCTCAGAAAATTGAAAGTTGTCAAAAATGAAATGGAACACATAAAGATCAATATTCTAGCCATTAGTGAACTAAAAAAGCATAGCATTCTTCATCACAAAGGATGTTTCAAGATCTGTCCTGAAGTACAATGTTGTCAGTGATAGGATACTCTCCATATGCCTACAAGGAAGACCCGTTAATACAACTATTATTCAAATTTATGCACCAACCACCAAAGCCAGAGATGAGGAAATTGAAGATTTTTATCGACTCTCACAGTCTGAAATTGAGCGAACATGCAATCAGGATGTGTTAATTATCACTGGTGACTGGAATGCAAAAGTTGGAAACAAAGAAGAATCACTGGTAGTTGGAAAATTTGTCTTTGGTGACAGAAATAATGCTGGAACTCACATGGTAGAATTTTGCAGGACCAACAACTTGTTCATAGCAAACATCTTTTTTCAACAACACAAATGGTGACTGTATACTTGGACTTCACCAGATGGAACACACAGGAACAAGATTGACTACATCTGTGGCAAAAGGCAATGGAGAAGCTCAATATCTTTAAGCCAAAACCAGGCCAGGAGCTGATTGTGGAACAAACCATCAAATGCTCATATGCAAGTTCAACTTGAAGTTAAGACAATTAAAATAAGTCCATGAGAACCAAAATATGATCTAGAATATATCCCTCCTGAATTTAGAGACCATCTAAAGAACAGATTTGATGCATTGAACACTGATGACCAAAAACCAGAAGAATTGTGGGATGACATCAAGAGCATCATCCATGAAGAAAGCAAGAGATCACTAAAAAGACAAAAAAAGAAGAGAAGACTAAAATGGATGACAGAAGAGACTCTGAAACTTGCCCTTGAGCAGAGAGTAGATAAAGCAAATGGAAGAAATGACAAGATAAAAGAATTGAACCAAAGATTTCAAAGAGCATCTTGAGAAGACACAGTCAATTACTATAATGAAATGTGCAAAGACTTTTAGATAACCAAAAGGGAAGAACACACTTAGCATTTCTCAAGCTGAAAGAGTGAGGAAAAAAATTTAAGCCTCAAGCTGCAGTATTGAAAGATTCTAAGGGCAAAATATTGAATGATGCAGGGAACATCAAAAGAAGATGGAAGGAATACACAGAGCCACTGTACCAAAAAGAACTGGTTGATCTTCATCCATTTCAGGAGATGGCATATGATCTAGAACCAATGATACTGAAGGAGGAAGTCAAAGCTGCAATGAAGGAATTGGCGAAGAACAAGGCTTCAGGAATTGATGGAATACCCACTGAGATATTTCAACAAACATATGCTGCACTGGAGGCCTCACTTGATTATGCCAAGAGATTAGGAAGACAGCTACCTGGCCAACAGACTGGAAGAGATCCATATTTGTACCCATTCCAAATAAAAGTGATCCCACAGAATGTGGAAATTATCGAACAATATCATTAATATTGCACTCAAGCAGGATCTTACCGAAAATAATTCAAAAACGGTTGCAACAATATATTGATAGAGAACATCCAGAGGTGCAAGCTGGATTCAGAAGAGGACATGGAACTAGGGATATCATAGCTGCTGTCAGATGGATCTTGGCTCAAGACAAAGAATACCAGAAAGATGTTCACTTGTGTTTTATTGACTATGCAAAGGCATTTGATTGTGTGGATCATGAAAAATTATGGATAACATTGAGAAGAATGGTAATTCCTGAACACTTCATTGTACTCATGAGGAACCAGTCCCTTGACCAGGAGGCTGTCATTTGAATGGAACAGGGGAACATTTTGTGGTTTAAAATCAAGAAGGGAGTGCATCAGGGTTGTATCCTTTCCCCATACTTACTCAGTCTATATGCTGAACAAATAATCTGAGAAGCTGGAGAATATGAAGAAAAACATGGCATCAGGATTGGAGGAAGAATCATTAACAACCTGAGATACGCTGATGATACAACTTTGCTTGCTAAAAGTGAGGATGACTTGAAGCATTTACTGATGAAGATTGAGGAATACAGTCTGCAGTATGGATTACATCTCAACATAAAGAAGACAAAAATCCTCACAACTGGACCAATAAGCAGCATCACCATAAATGGAGAAAAGATTGAGGTTGTCAAATAATTCACATTGCTTGGTTCTACAATTGATGCCAATGAAAGCAGCAGTCAGGACATTAGACAACATGTAGTAATGGGCAGGTCAGCTGCGAAGGAACTCTTTCAAGTGCCGAGGAGCAAGGATGTCTCCTTGAGGACTAAAGTGTGCCTGACACAGGCCATGATATTTCCAATCGCCTCGTGTGCATGTGAGAGCTGGAAAATGGATAAGGAAGACCAAAGAAGAGTTGATGCTTTTGAGTTGTGGTGCTGGTGAAGAATGTTGAAGGTAACATGGACTGTCAAAAGAATGAACAGATCTGTGCTAGAGGAAGTGCAGCCGAGATGCTCCTTGGAAGCGAGGATGGCCAGACTTCATCACACCTACTTTGGTTATGTTGTCAGAGGGGACCATTCCCTGGAAAGTATGGTAAGGTGGAGGGTCAATGAAAGAGGGGAAGGCCTTCAATGAAATGGATTGACATGGTGGCTGTGACGATGGGCTCAAGTATAGCAAGGATCATGGAGCTGGCACGGGATCAGGCAGTGTTTCGTTCTGCTGTGCATGGGGTTGCTATGAGTTGGAAACAACTTGACGACACCTAACAACAACAACAACAAGTGAGCTGAAATGGACCAGTATTGGCCATTCTGACTCAGACAACTTTATGGTATACTATAACAGAAATGAAAAATCAAAGAGGAATGTCACTGCATTCATGGGCAAAATCTACCCTGAAGTACAATACTATCATTGATAGGATAATATCTATATGCCTACAAAGAAGAACAGTTAATAATACTATTATTCAGATTTGTGTGTCAACCACTAAAGTCAAAGATGCTGAAGAAATTTAAGATGTGTACCAACTTCTGGAGTGTAACACTGGCCAAACATGCAAGAAAATGTTTTCATAATTACTGGTGATTGGAATGAGAGTGTTGAAAACAAAGAAGAACTGTTGGTAGTTGCAAAATATGGCTTTGGTGTAAGAAATGATGCTGGAGATTCTATGAAGGAATTTTGCAAGACCAAAAACTTACTCATTGTGAATATCTTTTTTTCAACAGCAGAAATGTTGACTACACATGTGTACCTTGCCAGATGGAATACACAGAAATCAGATTGACTACTTGTGAGCAAAGAGATGCTGGAGAAGCTCAATAACATCAGTTAGAACAAGGCCAGGAGCAGATTTGGAACAGACCGTCATTGGAAAGTTTTAAGTGGAAGTCGAAGAATATTGAAGCAAATTCCTAAGACACAAATTATGACCTTGATTATATCCCGCCTGAATTTAGAGACAATCTGAAGAATAGATTTGACACATTGAACACCAGCAACTGAAGACCAGACAAATTGTGGAATGACATCAAGAATATAATACAAGAAGAAATCAAAAGGTCAGGAAAATTATAGGGAAGGAAGATAATACCAAAATGGTTGTCAGAAGAGACTCTGAAACCCACTCGTGAATGAGAGATGCTAAAACAAATGGAAGAAATAATGAAATAAAAGAGCTGAACAGAGGAAGACTCATTAGCAACCTGCAATATGCAGATGATACAACCTTGCTTGGTGAAAGTGAAGATGAGTTCATCTTATTAATGGAGATCAAAGACTACAGTCTTCAGTATGGATTATACCTCAGCATAAAGAAAACAAAAAATCTTCACAACAGTACCAATGAACAATATCACAATAAATGGAACAAAGAATGAAGTTGTCAGGAATTTCATTTTTCATCTATCCACAATGAACATCCATGGACGTATCAGTAAAGAAATTAGAGGATACATTGCACTGGGCAAATCTGCTGTAAAAGAACTCAATAAAATGTAAAAGAGCAAAGACTAAGGTGAGTCTGACCCATGTATTTTAGTATTTTCAGTAGCTTCATATGCATGCAAAAGCTGGAAAAGGGATAAGGAAGACCACAGAATAATTAATGCATTTGAATTGTGGTGTTGGGGAAGAATACTGAAAATACCATGGACTTGCAGAACAAGTGACAAATCTGTCTTGGAAAAAGTACAGGCAGAATGCACCTGAGAAGTGAGAATGGCCAAACTTTGTCTCACATACTTAGGTCATGTTGTCAAAAGGGATCAGTCCCTGTAGAAGGATATCATGCTTTGGCTAGAGGGCTTCCTGTCATAAGGTGAAAGGATATCATGCTTTGGCTAGAGGGCCAACAAAAGAGGAGAAAAAATCTCAAGGAGATAGATGAACAAAGTGACCACTTTGATAAACTTAAGCATAGCAAGGATTCTGAGGATAGGGGAAGAAAAGGCAATGTTTCTTTCTGTTGTACATAGGGTCACTGAGTCAGAGCTGACTCAATGACATCATCTCAGTTATTCACTACATCGACCTTAATTTGTTCTTCTTACCAGTTTACTATATTGATCATTTTTATATAGAAAACGTTTCTATTAGATAAGGAAAGCTAGTGAATAGAGGAGCACAGCACCGGAAAGCTAGAAGATCAGGAAGGATTCTAGTAAGCTGTCCATGTGAGATTCTTCTACAGTTATAGGGTTCTTGAAGATTGGGACAATAACCTCAAGGCAATGGCATTTATATAACAATTTAAAATTAAATTGACAAAATAATTTAATCATTATTTCTTATTATTGTAAAAGGAAATGTATTTGGGATCATTTTAATGACCTATATATTGTCCTGTTAATAGTATAGAAGAGGTGAGATTTGAGACAATATCTTCTGGTTTTGTTTGTTTGTTTGTTTCCTTACCAGACAATTGTAGCATCTGTGGGAAAGGTGTAAATATAGTGATTGTTATTAATGGATAATTATTGCCCATCAATTTATTTTGGAAATTTGGCCTCAAAAGTACTATCAACAGTAAAAATAACAAGATCCTAACACTTTTTTGTCCTAACTTTAGGAACCAAAGTGATGACATGTGAATCAACTCAGGCCAGTTTTCACAACTAATGGCTTCCTGTCATAAGGTGAAAGGTAATATTACAAGAGGAGTATTAAATTATCAACATGACTCAGTAGTACAGTGTCAAAACCATCAAACCCCTTGCACAATAATTTCTCCCTGGAGAAACATATTGTAACTATTACTGGCACATTTAAGGTTTATTGATTCGGAAATAGGAAGCACAGCTAGAAGGAAAAGATGACAGAGATGAAGAACATTTCTCAGACAAACATAATAAACATGATCCCAAGTCAGGGATCATATAAATACGAAAACAAAGTTAATTGTCATATGCTCTGCTTTCACAGCTGTATTTCATCAGACTATAAACATCCAAAATGGCAAAAATAATACTTCTAAAAATGTTGGCATCAATGTAGTATTTGCTTCATTTCTGATAGGAAAATTAGGATAATAGCTTTAAAAGTTTAGGGACTGTATATAAAGAAACAGAAATCATGTAAGAGATTAAGGACTACATGCAATATCATGACATCAACTTCAGTAGAATTCAGAAGTTGACTAGAACATTTTCCATTTTTATTTTCTCTCCTCCTGTAGTACAAAACCTCTCTAATGAATTTCTGCAGGAGCTCTGGTAGCATAGTGCCTAAGGCACTTGACCACTAACCAGAAGGGTGGCAGTTCAAACCCACCAGCCACTCCTCAGAAGGAAGATGGGGCAATCTACTTCAGTAGTGATACTGCCTAGGAAACCCAAGAAGGGGTCTCTATGAGTCGGGTCAGACTCGACAGCACATAGCAACAACAACAATGCATTTCTGCATAAAAACTATTATTCAATTGACCTTTCCTTTGGTAGAATTATAAATATAAAAATATATACTTGTTTACACAAATAAAAAGTGTAAATAGGTGTAAAGTGCGCTTTTAGCTACCTCTCTCCAAGAATATGTATTCTTTTTCATGCAATTTATGTAAGGTTGTCTCAAAGATATTTCACCCAAATTGAATCCTGTATTAAAACTGATAAATGAAAGAATGAATTAGAATAAAAGATTCATTGAAAGATGTGTAGCCACTGTCTAACATGAATAGCATATTTTCCTTATGTTTTAACATTAAGAACACTAATATCTTAAGTAATATAAAATTATTCAATAAAAAGAACCTTATATACTTATCAGACATGAAAAATGACTGTATATAGTAAATTAAAGGAAATACTTTTTGAGAAATTTTAATAAAAATTTTAATTTCATAAATATAGCCAAAAATTTTAATGTGATTATATTTAAAATAGTTCATTGAAATGGTAAACTGTTCTCAGTAGCACTTGCAATTTCAATTCAATCTTTGTTTCTGGATCCTATATGTTAGTATATTTTAAAATAATATAGAATATAATACTATGTAAATGTATTCAATTACATAGTAATTAAAAGTATTTAATTACATTAAAATAATTATATTTTTAAAAGATGGAGTTTAATAAATGAATGTCACTCAATTAAATACAGGAATTATTTCTAGTAAAAATGTTTAGAAAACAAGTGAGAGAAAAAACTTTCTTGTTTCACAATGTATTTGTCTCATACTTCACTTATTGTCTCTGCTCTGGGTAAACACCTGCTATTAATGGATAAGTTTCAATCACTGCATGAAATGATGAAATCATTAAATTATTTTTATATATGAATATTTGGATTCTGCAAAGGCAACTTTCCATAGATTTGATGAGATTTTTTATGGGGTTTGTAACTTAATACACTAATAATTGGCACTTTAGTTGCATTTCCACTCAGTTTTGGAGTGAATTGATGATGTCTATTGTCATCCTTATTATCTACATTGTTCCAAACATTTTAGCTAAAATGTTTATGTTTTGACATAAATGTGAAGAAAAATTTATAGTGATTAGGGAAAGTGTATTTATTTATATAAATAATGATATTTCACAGGGCATTCAAATGACAAATAAGATATTTTTAAAAGTTCAGTTCATTAAGTGCGTTAAGAAAAACTCTTAACATTAAAATAATAGTTAGATGCAGAAAAGGTGAGTTAGAAACAGGTAATGGGAAGCATTTTCATTCAAAATAGCAAATATAATCTTACAATCATTGGGAATAACCTTAAGATTATATATACATAGAAAAGAAGTCTTTTTTTTTTTTCCAAGAGAAATTGAGAATCATGTTTTCAAATAGAACAAATAAATTTAAAAATTATGATTCAGATTGGAATTGCATTTTTTTAGGAATTTACATTATAAATCCTCAAACTTCACATTACATGACATACTGTTGTTGTTGTTGTGTGCCATCGAGTCAGACCCGACTCGTAGTGACCTCTCCTTGGGTTTCCAAGGAGGTATCACTACAAAAGTAGATTGCTCAAGCTTCCTTCCGAGGATTGGCAGGGGAGTTTGAACCTCCAGCCTTCTGGTTAGCAGTCAAGTGACTTAGGCACTATGCCACCTGAGCTCTCACATGACATACTAAGCTTCTTACTTTATTATTATTTTATGTAACAAAGAAGTTGTTGTTGTTGTTGTTATGTGCCGTCGAGTCAGCCCTGACTCATAGCGACCCCTTCTTGGGTTTCCGAGGCAGTATCACTACGGAAGTAGGATTGCCCAACCTTCCTTCCGGGGAGTGGCTGGTGGGTTTGAACCGCCAGCCTTCTGGTTAGCAGTCAAGTGCCTTAGCCACTATGCTACCAGAAGTGGGTAATGGTTATAGCGGGGTGCTCGTTGTTTATTAGTGTGTTCATTGTCATTGAAATTACTCCGAGTAATTAAAGGGAAATGAGTATTCCAGCAGAAATTGATACTAGGAAGGAGAGGAAATAGAACTTAATTAGGCTTTTTTGGTTAGCAATGAGTAGGGAGGCTAAGAGGTTTATGGATTCTATATAACAAAGAATAATAATAAAATAAGAGGCTTAGTGTGTCAAATAATGGAAAGTTTGAGAATTTATAACTTAAATTCCTAAAAAATGCAATTCCAATCTGAATCATAATTTTTAAACTTATTTGCTCTATTTGAAAATATGACTCCAAATTCCTCTGCAAAAAAAAATCAAATACACTAAAGACAAAATAAAAGGGATATAATCTCACAGCACTCTAAAATACATTGTAAAGTTATAATAAAAAGAGAATAATTGCTAGTTTGGAAACTAATAATAACAATACATATGCTTTAGGGGACATCAGTGTTAATTGGGAAATGAAAAAATATTCAACAAATGATGTTAATACCCTAATTATTTAATAAAAATATCCTTTTTTTCACTGAAGAGGAAATAATTCTCTAAGATCATCAGACACAAATAAATAGGTTTCGTATATGTCACAAGTGAATAATTAAAAATGCATAAAATAGGGAATATATCAGATTATAAACACAAAAACAAATAAAATATCTAAAAATAGACTAGCAAAATATTGTGATATTCAAATGATACCAACAATAAAACTTTACTGAAAGCCTTAAAGGAAGAGCTAAGATATAGACATACCAAAACCTTTTATGAAAAGACTAACAATTCTAAAGATACCTGAGAACCTAAGTAAATCCCTTATTTTCAATGTAGTTCTGAGCAATATCAAGACAGGTATTTGTATGAAGGTATTTATGTTTATAAATTTTGTTCAAAAAATAAAATAAAGAAAAATACTCTAATTTTTTTAAAAAATTAAGTTAAATGTTTTTAAAAAGATGAACATTTTGAAAATGAGGAAGACATATTTCAAGGAGCAAAGATTAACATGACCTATAATAATTCATGAGTAGCCTCAGTGGCACAATGGTTAAGTGCTTGGCTGCTGATGGAAACATAAGCAGTTCATACTCACCAGCTGCTCAGTAGAGGAAAGATGTGCCAATCTGCTTCTCTAAAGTTTTATAGCCTTGGAAATCCTTTGAGATACTTCTAATCTGTCCTATAGGATCACTATAAGTTAGCGTGTACTCAATAACAACAGATTTTTGGGTTTTCATAATAATACAGAAAACAATAAATACACAATGGAACCCAGAAGAGAATCTTAAAAATATGCATTTCTGTATCTGTAAATTTACTTTCATAAAGACAGGATTATAAATCAGAAGGGAAAGTGTAAGTTATTTAATAAATGTTTTTCTAGTTATTCAACCTATATAGAAAATTCCAGATTGATTGAAATTAATTTGTAATTAAATTTAGAATTTTTTTACAGTGGTCTATATGGTTTAATATAAACCAATCCAAACACACTGCCGTGAAGTGGTATCTGACTCATAGCCACCCCTCCTTGGGTTTCCAAAGCGGTGTCACTACAGAAGTAGATTGCCCAACCTTCCTTCTGAGAAGTGGCTGGTGGGTTTGAACTGCCAGTCTTCTGGTTAGCAGTCAAATGCCTTAGGCACTATGCCACCAGAGCTCCCATGGTTAAATATACATAAATGTATACAGATATTAAAGGCATATATACACCCTTATATGTGAACAGAGACCCACCAGCCACTCCTCGGAAGGAAGGTTGGGCAATCCTACTTCCGTAGTGATACTGCCTCGGAAACCCAAGGAGGGGTCGCTATGAGTCAGGGCCGACTCGACGGCACATAACAACAACAACAACATGTGAACTGAGAAATATAATTTAGAAAAAGAGTTTTGGGGTGGAGAAGGCTTTTTCAGTGAAGCATCAAATCCAGAAATCAGAGAAAGAGTACATGTGGCTATGTTAATAATCTGTTTTTATAAGTGTTGTTATATTTGGTGCAGAAGAGGCTTTTGCAGATATTTAAAGAAAAAAAAAATAAAAAAAAAAAAAAGCCAACTCCAAAAATAAAAAAATATATATATGTATTATAGGCCAATATATCTATAAAAGCGGGATTTAACACAATTATTAAAGGAAGTTTAAATAAAACAACACTGATATGCCATTTTGTTTTTCGCTCACATATTGAAATATTAATTAAGGGAAAAAAGCATGATGCTGAATTGTTAGTAGTGTTATAATTGTGACAGTCCAGTTAGTGGAAAATTTGATATATTTATAATATTTCAGTATTTTATAAATGCAAAAAGTTCATAAAATTGAACAAGCAATTTCATTTCTTAGCATCCACCTGATAAAAATTTTATGCTACATAAAAATGTATATAGCTAAATTTTAGTTCTTGATAAATGTGAAAATAATTGTAAAGAAGCCATATTTCCATTATTTGTACATGGTTAATTAATCACAGTGAATCCACACAATGGCAACAAATCAAAATTTTGGACACAGCAGATCTCTGTGTACTGACCTGACATGAACTCCAAGATATATTGCTAAGTAAGAAAAGCTAAGGAAAGAACAATGCCCATTTATGAAAAATAAAATAAATTTAAAAAACAAAAAATATCCTCTTTGTAAGTCTTCTATTTCATATAAAAAATTAGAATATTATAAACATCAAATTTTTAACAATGGTTCCCTCTAGAAAAGTAGTGTTTAAGAAACACTATAGAAAGTGTTTCTTAAACCTCCCTTGTTACCCTCCCGAGAGGGACTGGTCTCCGGGAGCAAGGTAAGCACAGGCGGGCTGGTGTTTACTCACTGATCTGCACTGAACACTTTCCTTGTTACCCTCCCGAGAGGGACCGGGTCTCCGGGAGCAAGGTAAGCACAGGCTTAGCACAGAGTAGTAGGCCGGAAGAGCAGGAGAAAGGGGTAAAACCCAGGGAGCCAAAGAGAAGAGCAATCAGCCGAAGGGATTAGGTGAGGAGGGGAAACTCAGGGAC
>NW_006921663.1:5965840-5987924 GCF_000298275.1 Orycteropus afer afer
AAGGGACCATTCCCTGGAGAAGGATGTCATGCTTGGTAGGGTGGAGGGTCAACGAAAGAGGGGGAGGCCTTCAACGAAATGGATTGATACAGTGGCTGCGATGATGGGATCAAGTATAGCAGGGATTGTGGGGCTGGCATGGGATCGGGCAGTGTTTCGTTCTGCTGTGCATGGGGTCGCTATGAATCGGAAACGACTCGAAGGCACTTAACAACAACAACAACATAGATAGTGTTTGGGAAAAATGAACATTTATCTAATTATATCTATCTATTGTTTAAAGTAAGCATGTATTTAAGTACTACATACAATTTTCATAAATCAAAAATAATTAAATATTTAACAAAAACACTGATAAAATCATAAAATATTATGACAAATTTAATATCTATGTATCGATGCCAATAATAGGATTGAATGGAACCATATTAAACTAATCCTGTCCATATCAGACAACAAAGGCTAAATTTAAAAGAGAATAATAAACTAAGAGTATATCTGAACCAAATACAATATACAAAAAGTTGTTGTTGTTGTTGTTATGTGCTGTCAAGTCACACCCAACTCATAGCAACCCTTCCTTGGGTTGTCGAGGCAGTATCACTATGGAAGTAGATTGCCCCATCTTCCTTCCAAGGAGTCTTTAAAATGAAAATTTTACCCAAAGCAACAAGAAAAATTAAGAATCTAAGTGATAAGTAAAAAAGAGCATGAAAAGACAGATCAATAAATGTTAATTATATTCAAAGTATGCAAATTTAAAGAATAGGCTATATTTCAGAGATTGAGAGGAGGAATGGACAGATTTAGGTCCACATGGATCATCAGTAAAACATGTGTTAAATAAACAAGTTGAATCTATTCATATTTGTCTTTGGCAAAGGAAAATGCTGCAAAGAACAGAGTTTCAAACATCTTATTAAGGAGAACTTAATTTTTTTTTTTTTTCTCTTTGTTGTACTTTTCTTGGAAACTGAGTGGCTTGAGAGGATGGGCTTCATGATGGTAATGGGAGAGGTGAGACACCAGAAGGATTTGAGTGAAACAGGTCAGGCCTGAATTGTTTTCAATTTGCTGGGCTTTTTAAGACAATGATATTCTGGAAGATATTCTGATGTTAACAATCCAAAGCCAATTATGGCCCCAGAGGTTGTTTTTTGTATGTTAGTCTTTCAAAATGTTCAGGCTTTATGTCTTAGTACTAAGAGATAATGATACTACAGAACAGATTACTGTGCTGTAATTTCTCTGAAAAGGGGGTTGTTAGGAGGTAACTGTAGCAGACAGTTTTAAAGTCTGTCCGAATCACTGAGTCCACCTAAGTTAACTTAGAGCTGTGTATATTCCCTTCGTACCTTTAAAGCATCCCTTATAAAGCATCTGCTTTTCCCTTTCTACTTGAGGGTACTCTTTCTCATTATGGAAGTTAACTAAAATTTCCAGTACAACCTTCAACCAGTGGGAGATGAGAGCCCCAGCTTCCAGAAGCAGCATAATTTTGAGCCATTTTCTACAGTTTCTCTGATTCTATCATGTTATGTTGTTGTTGTTATGTGCCATTGAGTCAGACCGATTCATAGCGACCCCTCCTTGGGTTTCCGAGGCAGTATCACTATGGAAGTAGATTGCCCAAACTTCCTTCCGAGCAGTGGCTGGTGGGTTCTAACCACCAGCCTCCTAGTTAGCAGTCAAGTACCTTAGGCTCAACACTACCAGAGCTCCTACTGATTCTATCATAAGACTAAATATATTGTTCTTAGAGGTAACTTGCTTGTTAAATCAACTTTATTGGCTTTTGCCCTTTCCTTGTCTCACATCCCCAACTCATTACTTGTACTTTCTTGGATAATCCTCCAAATACACTATGTGCATTCATATCCTTGGCTCAGAGATTGCTTTTGGGAGAACTCAAAATAAGGTAGAGATAAAGATTTATTAAATTTTACATACCCTCTGATCCAATAATGTTGTTGTTAGGTACCATCAAATTGGTTACAACTCATGGTGACTCTACGAACAACAGAACAAAACACTGCCCAGTCCTGTGTCATCCTCACTATTGATGGTATGCTTAAGCTTATTGTTGTAGTCACTTGCCAATCCATCTCATTGAGACTCTGACCCTTTTATACTGACTCTCTACTTTACAAAGCATAATATCACTTGTAAAAATCAGTTCCAAAGAAATAATCACTGAGCTCTGGTAACATAGTGGCTAAGACACTTGCCTGCTAACCAGATGGCTGGTGGTTCAAACCCACCAACCACTCCTTGGAAGGAAGGTTGGGCAATCCTACTTCTGTAGTGATACTGCCTCGGAAACCCAAGGAGGGGTCGCTACAAGTTGGGTTTGACTCGACGGCACATAACAACAACAAGCTAACACTAGTATTATTCAAATTTATGCACCAACCACAAACGCCAAGGATAAGAATATGAAGATATTTACTGACTTCTGCAGTTTGAAATGGACCAAACATGCAATCAAGATGCACTGATAATTTCAAGTGATTGCAATTTGAGGGTTAGGAATAAAGAAGAAGCATTGGTAGCTGGAAAATATGGTGTTGGTTTTTGAAATGAACTGGAGATTGAATGATAGAATGTTGTAAGACCAATGACTTGCACGTTACAAATACCTATTTCCAATAGTATCACAGCAACTATTCAAGTGGACCTCATCAGAGAGAATCAACAGGAATAAAATTGACTGTATCTGTGGAAAGATACAATAGAGAAAAACACTATCATCAGCCAGAAGAAGTCCAGTGGCTGATTGTGGAACAAACTGCCAATTGCTCATATGCAAGGTTAAGTTGAAGCTGAAGAAAATTAAAATGAGTCCACAAGAAGCAAAATATGACCATGAATAAACTCCACCTGAATATAGAGACTATCTGAAGACTAGATTTGATGAACTGAACATGAACGACCAAAAATCAGATGAGTTATGGGATGACACTGAAGATATCGTACATGAAGAAAGCAAAAGTTCATTGAAAAGACAGGAAAGAAAGAGAAGATCAAAATGGGTGTTGGAAAAGACTCTGAAACTTGCTCTTGAATGCAAAGTAGCTAACCCAAGTGGAAGAAATGATGAAATAAAAGAGCTAAACAGAAGATTTCAAAGGGCAGCTTAAAAAGACAAAGTAAAGTTATATAATGAAACGTACAAAGACTTGGAGTTGGAAAAGAGCAAAGATATCACTTTGAAGTTGTGGTATTGGTGAAGAATATTGTATGTGTCATGGCGTGCTACAAGAATGAACAAATCTGTCTTGGAGAAAGGTCAACCAGAATCCTTCATAGAAGTTTGGATTGCGACACTTCACTGCTCACATTTTGGCACATTATCAGGGGAGACCAATCCCTAGAGAACAATGTCATTCCTGGTAAAGTTGATGGTCACCAAAAAAGAGGAAGTTCCTCAATGAGATGGATTCACAAAGTGGCTACAACTATGGGCTCAAGCATGAAAATGATCGTAAGGATAGCACAGTCAGAGGATAGCACAGGTTGTGAGGCAGTTTTTTGTTCTGTTGTATAAGAGATAACTATGAGTCAAACTGACTCAATAGCATCTAACAACAAGGTATGGACAACTGATCTTTGACAAGTGGCCAAAGTCCATTCTACATTGAAGAAAAAGTCTCTAATAAATAGTACTGGCAAAACTAGATATCCACCAACAGAATAATGAAAAAGGACCCATACCTCACATAATACACAAAAAGTTTAGCTCCAAATGAGTCAAGGGTTTACATATTAAACTTAAAACCATAAAATTCCTGGAAGAAAACATAGTTAGAAAAATATGCAACCCATTCTTTTGTAAAACTAGAATAACAAACATAACAACAAATGCACAAGTGGAAGAAACCAAAATAGATAAATATGATCTCATAAAAAATAAAAACCTATCCTCATAGACTTTATTAAATGGTAAATAGACAACATACAGACTGGAAAAATATCTTTGGAAATGACTTATCAAACAAGAGTTTAATGTCTAAAATCTGTAGAAAACATTAACAACTCAGCTACAAAAAGACAACAACCCAATCACAGAATGGGCAAAGAATGTGAACAGAAACTTCACCAAAATGGACATCCAAGCAGCCAAGAAATGTGAAAATATGTTCACAATCATTAGCCAGTGTTGTTCTTGTTGTTATGTGCCGTCAAGTTGGACCCGACTCATAGCGACCCCTCCTTGGGTTTCCGAGGCAGTATCACTATGGAAGTAGATTGCCCCATCTTCCTTCCGGGGAGTGGCCATTAAAGACATTCAAATCAAAGCTACAATAAGCCATTTTACCCTGGGAAGATGGCATTAATTAAAAAAATAATAATAATAAAATAAAATAACAAATATTGGTAAGGATAAAGGGGAGATTGAAATGCTTTTCCACTGCTGATGGGAATATAAAAAGTACAACCACTCTGGAAAGCAGTATGTGCTTTCTCAAAAAACTAATAGAACTACCCTGTGATCCAGCAGTTCCACTCCTAAGTGTATACCCTGGCCCACTGCGTCAAGTAGATTCCTACTATAGTAACCCTATAAGAAAGAGTAGAACTGCCCCATAGGGTTTCTAAGGCTGCAAATCTTCATACAAACAGAGTGGCACATCTTTCTTCCTGCAGGGTGATTGGTGGGTTGAAAGTGCCAACCTTTTGGTTAGCAACGAGTGCTTAATCACTGCACCACAAGAGCTCCTTTGGTATATACCCTAGAGATCTAAAATCAATGACTTAAACTGACATATGCACACTATTCATTGTTGCTTTATTTACAGTATCAAATAAATGGAAACAACCAAAGTTCCCCTCAATGGATGAATGGATAAGCAAATTGTGGTACATACATACAATGGAATACTATGCAGCAATAAAGAACAATGATGAGTCTGCAAAACATATTCTAAAATTGATAGATATGGGGAACAGAATACTAAATAAAATAAGTTGAGCATATAAGGGCAAATATTGTATAATCTTTCTTTTATATGAATATAAGAATAGATAAAAAACAATGTTCATTTGCGGTTACTAGGCAATGGAGGATGGGGTGGGAAAGTACATTTTAAATCTTAGAGACTTACAATTTGTGTGTTTGTGTGTGTGCGTATGTGTGTGTGTGATAGGAAAAGTGACACCAAATGCAGGTATAGGGAGCACAGTACAACCAAAGTAAAAACGAGTGTTTGAACACATATGGATGAATATAGGAGTATTGGTATATGGGTAGGCACAAGTGTGTACATAAGTGAGAACAGATAGAAGTATCTATGAGTATGAGTAAATGCAAATATATGGATGCAAGAATATGTATTCTTAGAACATAAATATGGATACTCCACAGAAATAACCAAACACCATCTAAGATTGGTTTCCTGGGTTTTAAAGCTTAGGACCATAGTCTCATGGAATAACTCAGTCAGTTGGAATAAAATAGTTAACAAAAATCATAATTTGCATCCTAGTGAAATGAGTAGTTCCTAAAGTCTTAAAAGCTTTTGAGCAGCCATCTAAGACACAACTATGAGTTTCAATAGACCTGGAGCAAAAAGGGGGAAAAAAAAAGTAACCAAATATTTAGAGAAGAAACAAATCCAAATGAGCCAGAACCTCATCTACCCTGAGACCAGAAGAACTAGATGTTCTCCAGTTACCAGTACTGACTGTTCCGATTGCACAATAGTTAGTCCCAGATATAATGGGTGAAAAATGTGGTGCAGAACTCAGGTTCTTATTAAATAAACAAACAAACGCAGCCAGGCACACTGGAACTTCTGAGAAAAGAGGACTCCCTGAGTCCATCACCCTGGAACAGTCTTTAATATAAGAACAAAGCCTATCCCTGAGATCATCCTTTACCAAAATAGCAGTATATTATTGTTGTTATGTGCTGTTGAGTCGGACCTGACTAATAGCGACCCATCCCTGGGTTTCCGAGGCAGTATCACTATGGAAGTAGATTGCCTAACCTTCTTTCCGAGGAGTGGCTGGTGGGTAGCAAACAAAATAAAGGATATTACTGGTAAGATATGTGCTACACTTAAAAACCATCAGTATGAGGCCAAAAGATCAACAATTACTAAAAAGCAAAGATGAGAAGATAAGGGCGTAGAGAAACCAAAGTATCAGAAATGGAATAAGCAGAACACACCTAAAGAATGTTGCAATAAATATAAGTAATGTAACTAAATAATTTGTGCAGAAATTGTCAAATGGGAACCTAACTTACTCTGTAAACTTTCATCAAAACTCAATAATAATAATAATAATAATAATAAAATAATTCATTCAAAATGCTCCTTCAAAATAAATCACATTTAATTCCAGGCTAACAGAATGGTGCTTTTGAGTTGTGGTGCTGGCAAAGAATGCTGAAAGTACTACGGACCGCTAAAAGAACTAACAAATCTGTCCTGGAAGAAGTACAGCCAGAATGCTACTTAGAAGGGAAAATGGCTGGACTTCGTCTCAATTACTTTGGTCATGTTGTAAGAAGGAACCACTCCCTGGAGAAGGATATCATTCTTGGTAAGGTGAAGGGTCAGTGAAAGAGGGGAAGACCTTCAGTGAGATGGATTGACACAGTGGCTATAGCGCTGGGTTCAATTATAACAAGGATAGTGGCGCTGGTGTGGGACCAAGCATTGTTTTGCTCTGCAGAGCATAGAGTCGCTATGAGTCAGAGACTTCTCAAAACCTCCTAACAACAACCACTATTTTTCATTACCTCAATGCATTTTAAGCTTAAAAATAAATAAATAAATAAAAATACAAAAATGCTTATCATATATCATAAAGTGTACAGCTTGATGAATTATCCTAAAATGAACACACCCATTGACTTAATATCCATGTTCAAGCAACAGGCTAGTAACAAAATCCCAGAGGCCTCCTTGTTCTGTCTTTCATAATCAACTCCTTCAGATTAACCACTACCCTGATTTCTAAAGGAAGATGTGGTTCTTCCTGAATTCAATGTCATTCTTTTATTGACTGGCTTCTCTCATTCACATGTTTGGGATGTTTACCTACATCATCAGTGCTTTCTAAAGCTATTATTATTTTGTACCTCAAACACAATAGAAGCTTGGATGCCCTCAGATGCTCGGTGTACACTGACCCTTGACAGATGCTCAATAAATCCTTTGTTAATAAATATTTTGGCTCCTTGCTTCTCAAAACAATAATCCTCACATAACAAGTAACATATTCTTTGGTTTCCTACTGTGTACTTCCATTGTCTACTTTCCCCAACTCTCCTTTGCTGTTGTTGTGCCTCAGATGTATTCCACCTCATAGCTACCCCATAAGATAGAGTAAAAAAATTTATCCACAGAGTTTTCTGCACTGTGATCTTCATGGGAGAAGGTCATCAGGTTTTTTTCTCCCAGTGAACCACTAAGCAGGTTCAAATCATCAAAATTTCAGTTAGCAGCAGAGTGCCATCGTGCCATTAGAGCTCCTTCAAATCTCCTTATGCCCTTAGAAATATATTTACACAATGATACATATTTACCCTATAGATTTATAAAACAATTTTTTTTAAATTTAACTGCTTGTTAAATAGAGACAATCTAGCATATAACAACTGGAATCATGTTCTTCTTAAATCTAATGTTTACTGTAACTTGATCACAAGTATTTTAACAGTTTAATAATCAGATTAGCTCTCAACTGTCATTTATCATTGAATCACCTCTTGTGCCATCTCTCTTTCCCATTACTGCAACAAACATGTAGATTAGGTTCATTATTACCTGCATCACTGCTCATCATTTAATTGAAATTTCCAGTTGGTTGATTACAGGTTATAAGGAAAACTGGCATCTCAAAAAAAAAAAAAAAAAAATCTATACATCATTAAGCATGATTTTATTTTCCATTCATGTACTCCCACGCCCTCCTCCCCGCTTAGGTGAACAATTACATAACAAATTAGTTTTCCATTCAATAGTTGATATACAAATTGTTCTGTGACATTAGTTGCAATCCCCATAATGTGTCAACACTTCCCTTGTTTCCTTCCTGGGTTCCCCGCTTCCATTTGTGCAGTTTCTCTGGCCCTCTCTGTCTTTCAATTTTGTTTTTGGGCAAATATTGCCATTTTGGCCTCATATAGTTGATTATTCTAAGAAGCACATTCTTCATGGGTATTATTGTTTGCTTTATGTTGTTGTTGTTGTTGCTGTTAAGTGCCATCGAGTCATTTCCGACTCATAGCGACCCCATGCACAGCAGAACGAAACACTGCCCGATCCCGTGCCAGCCCCACAATCCCTGCTATACTTGAGCCCATCATTGCAGCCACCGTGTCAATCCATCTCGTTGAAGGCCTCCCCCTCTTTAGTGGACCCTCTACCCTACCAAGCATGACATCCTTCTCCAGGGAATGGTCCCTTCTTACAACATGACCAAAATAGGTGAGACGAAGTCTGGCCATTCTTGCTTCCAAGGAGCATTCTGGCTGCACTTCCTCCAGGACAGATCTGTTAGTTCTTTTTGCAGTCCACGGTACTTTTCATCATTCTTCGCCAGCACCACAACTCAAAAGCGGTCTTCCTTATTCATTGTCCAGCTCTCACATGCATACGAGGTGATTGGAAATATCATGGCTTGTGTAAGGTGCACCTTAGTCCTCAAGGTTTGCTTTATAGTCCGATTATTTGACTGATCAGTGGCCCCCAGGAGTGTCCTCAGTTTCAAGTTAGAAGGATGTCTTAGGGAAATAGTCCCAGGGGTCTTTCAGAGACATTTTAAAAGTTTACTGTAATTTTCTTTTGGTACATTTCAGGAGAAGTTTTTATTTATTGCTTCATAAATTGATTCTTGAAAAGTTTTATTGAATTTCGGAAGGAATCAGGGTAAACCAAAGATAGAGGGAAAAACAAAAACAAAAAAACTAGGCAAAACAGATGACTGTTTTCAAAGAAGATGAAAATCAAAACCATGTGTCTCAGGGACAATTATTCCTTTGCATTCTTTTTTTTGCTCAAAGAAGAGACAGAAGTGTTTGAAGGAAACAGAAGACATTTTAGTGTATTCTGAGCATAATAAATGTACTATGCACAAATGGGTTACAACACAAACGAAGAAGTTAGTTCAAAGTGACAGGGGAGAAAAGCACCATTAAGATTTCTTAACTCTGCTACCAAACTAACATTCCAAACACCTGGTGAACTTGAATACTTGAGAAAAGGGAAAGAACTTCTAAAAGAAAACAGAATAACTTTTGATTGCACACAGGTGTAGTGACTGCACTATGAAATATATTTGATTTTCAAAGTATGTTTAGTTCTTAGAGATTAAGCCTTAATTACTTGAATCTTTTGGAATATTCTATAGGATCAAAAAATTACTGAGGCATTCGACGAAAAAATATTCCTCTTTGAATTATTCTTACTGATTTTTTAAAGCTCTACCTTGAAAATGATATGAATCTTAAAAGTTTAACACTGAATCATAAAGTAGACAATGTTTTCTCACTTGCTCATAAAAGCTAAGTAAGATGATTTTTTTTAAATACTGAAGAAAATATCTATATGCACAATGTCTATTTATATATAAGCTATATTGAGGAATGTACAAATGTTAATATGTATTATTGTGGAAAAGTCAATGTTTTTTTAGTGTTGTGGGTTTTCTTTGTCCATACCTAGATTATTTCTACAATCATTAAGTGTACTGATATTAATTACCTTTTGGAGTTATTCACATCAAGAAAGCTTTTCCATATTTATATTGGTACTGAAATTTAATAAAATTATTTCTCATTTCTAACACATTAATGCTTGTCAACTCTATGAGGGGCAGATTATACCTGTGTTCCTTCAGGTAGCTTTGAAATGCACATAGAATTGAACTTGAAGTAGCTAGAGCTCCTTCTAAGAACTTATTTTCTCCCGAAATCAATATTTCAAAAACAAAGAAAAGAACTCTCCTCTTTAAATATTGACTGCTTGTTTGAGCATCAAATACAATGAACTTTCTATCTGTTGACACCTTTATAGACAGATGCCTGGAAAAATATACTCTAATCCCAAATTATTCATGTTCACTATCTCCATTTCTTCTCTCTCCATTTATTATTTCTACTACCTTTACATGTATGAGAAAAAAATAAAAATAAAAAACTTAGAACTGTTTTTCTTTTTCCCTCAGAAATAGAAATGAAAAAATATCATCATTAAGTCATATGGAAAACAAATTTAAGAATTTTAACTAGAAAAGTAAAATGTAGATATAATCCACTTGTTTTTGAAGTTTTCTCTATAATGTAGAGATCCTTTTAAAGTTGGAATAATGACCTCTTGAATTAATACATTTAGTCATGTCAATAAATAGTACAATAAATGATTGTGTTAAGTGGCTTACTCGTGGAAACAGTGCCTCTCACATTCAAAGTAGAAAACTGTAGAGCATTTGATTTTTTAAAAGAAGAGATCTCATGTCACACTATACAAGGACAATGGAATGTGATATGATATAATAAAGCAGTTTTACATAATTTTTATTTTTTCATAATAATAAAAGAATACCCTCAATTAAACATTTGCACTCTCAGATCTAGTGATATGCCACTCTCAATTTCACAATGTTGTGTGTGTGTGCATGTCTATTTGCTATGAGCTGCAATATAATTTTGTATATTATAGGTATGGATTACCCTAATTCATATTATTTTCCTGAAAATTCTAATTTCTTTCTTTAACAAATACATTGCTGGCTATTCCAAGTATATGGGAACAGCCATTGGGCCAGCTAGGAGCTCTGGTAGCGTAGTGTCTAAGACATTTGACAGCTAACCAGAAGGCTGACGGTTCAAACCCACCAGCCGCTCCTTGGAAGGAAGATTGGGCAATCTACTTCCGAAGTGATACCACCTCAGAAACCCAAGGAGTGATCACTATGAGCTGGATCTGAGTCAATGACAGTGAGTCTGGTTTTTTCAATTGGGCCAGCTTAGCTCTCCTATGATTTATCAAGATGATCAAACTGATACTAAGATTTGTGTAACTTGATTAGTTGAGTGAAAGTGAATGATTATGGAAGTGAAGGTTGGTTGGAATGATGTAACATATATTGGCACAAATCCAACAGACAACCAATAGAAATATCAAGCCTTAAAAAGTCATCATCTTATTTTTATTAATTTTATTTTTACTTTTTCAAGTTGCAATGTAATGATTAGGAGTACTCCAACCAAACAGCCCTGTGAAATTAAAGTTATTTAATTGTAAAGTCGCAGGATCAACAATTTTTAGATTAGAATAAAAATGTACCTATCCCATAGGCATTTTGTAGGATTAAATATAATAATTTGTTGTTGTTGTTAAGTGCCATCGAGTCATTTCCGACTCATAGCGACCCCATGCACAGCAGAACGAAACACTGCCCGATCCCGTGCCAGCCCCACAATCCCTGCTATACTTGATCCCATCATTGCAGCCACTGTATCAATCCATTTCGTTGAAGGCCTCCCCCTCTTTCGTTGACCCTCCACCCTACCAAGCATGATATCCTTCTCCAGGGAATGGTCCCTTCTTACAACATGACCAAAATAGGTGAGACAAAGTCTGGCCATTCTTGCTTCCAAGGAGCATTCTGGCTGCACTTCATCCAGGACAGATCTGTTAGTTCTTTTAGCAGTCCATGGTACTTTCAGCATTCTCCGCCAGCACCACAACTCAAAAGCATCAACCCTTCCACAGTCTTCCTTATTTGTTTCCAGCTCTCACATGCATATAAGACAATTGAAAATACCATGGTTTGGATTAGGCTCATCTTAGTCTTCAAGGAGATATCTTTGCTCTTCAGCACTTGAAAGAGGTCTTTTGCAACCGATTTACCCAATACAATACTTATTTTGATGTCTTGATTGCTGCTTTCATTGGCATTGATTGTAGAACCAAGTAATATGAAGTCTTTGACAACTTCAACATATTCTTCATCTGTCGTGATTCTAATTATTGGTCCAGTTGTAAGGATTTTTGTTTTCTTTATATTGAGGGTTAATCAGTACTTCAGACTGTAGTCTTTAATCTTCATCAGTAAGTGCTCCAAGTCTTCTTCACTTTCAGGAAGCAAAGTTGTGTCATCTGCATGTCTCAAGCTGTTAGTGAGCCTGTCTCCATTGCTGATGCTATGTTCTTCTTTATATAGTCCAACTTTCAGATTTTTTGCTAAGCATATAGATTGAATAAGTATGGTGAAAGGATACAACCCTGACACACTCACATCTTGATTTTAAACCATGCAGTGTCCCCTTGTTCTGTTTGAACGACAACTTCCTGGGCTATGCACAGGTTCCTCATGAGTACAATTAAGTGTTTGGAATTCCCATTCTTCTCAAAGTTATCCACAATTTGTTATGATCCACACAATCGAATGCCTTTGTATAGTCAATAAAACACAAGTAAACATCTTTCTGGTATTCTTTGCTTTCAGCCAGGATCCATCTGATATCAGCTATTGTATCCCTCACCCTACATTCTTTTCTGTATCCAGCTTGCATTTCTGGATATTCTCTGTCAATATACTGCTGCAAGAATTGTTAAAGTATTTTCAGTAAGATTTTACTTACATGCGATATCAATGATATTTAATAATAATTTCCACATTCTGTGAGATCACCTTTCTTTGGAATGGGTACAAATATAGATCTCTTCCAGTAATTTGGCCATGTAGTTGTTTTCCAAATCTCTTGGCATAGCCAAGTGAGTGCCTCCAGTGGGGTGTCCATTTGTTGAAATATCTCACTGGGTAGTCTGTCAATTCCTGGAGCCTTGTTCTTTAGCAATTCCTTCAATGCAGCTTTGACTTCTTCCTTCAGTACCATTGGTTCTTGATCACATGCCACCTCCTGAAATGGATTATCATCTACCAGTTCTTTTTGGTACAGTGACTCTGTATTCCTCCTATCTTCTTTTGATGTTTCCTGCATCATTCAATATTTTGCTCATAGAATCCTTCAATAACACAACTCAAGACTTACATTTTTTCCTCAGTTCTCTCAATTTGAGAAACACTGAGTGTGTTCTTCCCTTTTGGTTTTCTAACACCAGGTCTTTGCACATTTCATTATAGTAATTGGCTTTGTCTTCTCAAGCTGCTCTTTGAAATCTTCTGTTCAGCTCTTTCATCTTGTCATCTGTTACATTTACTTTAGTTACTCTCTGCTCAAGGGCAAGTTTCAGAGTCTCTTCTGACATCTGTTCTGGTCTTTTCTCCCTTTCCTGTCTTTTTAGTGACCTCTTGCATTCTTCATGGATGATATTCTTTATGATATCACACAAGTCCTCTGGTTTTCGGTCATTGGTGTTCAGTGCATCAAATCTACTCTTTAGATGGTCTCTAAATTTAAGAGGGATATATTCAAAGTCATATTCTGGCTCTCATGGACTTGTTTTAATTGTCTTCAAATTCAAGTTGAACTTGCATATTAGCAGGTGATGGTCTGTTCCACAATCAGCTCCTGGCCTTTTTGGCTGAAGATGTTGAACTTCTCCATCGCCTCTTACCTCAGATATAGTCAACCTTGTTCCTGTGTATTCCATCTGGTGAAGTTCATGTGTATAGCCACCATTTGTGTTGTTGAAAAAGGTATTTGCAATGAATAAGTTGTTGGTCTTGCAAATTCTGTCATGTGATCTCCAGCATTATTTGTATCACCAAGGCCATATTTTTGAACTACTGGTAACTCTGGTTTCTAACTTTTGCATTCCAGTCATCAGTGACAATCAACATATCTTGATTGCATGTTTGGCCAATTTCAAACTGCACAAGTTAGTAAAAACATTTTCAATTTCCTTATCCTCAGCTTTGGCGGTTGGTACATAGATTTGAAAAATTGTCATATTAACTGGTCTTCCTTGTAGACGTGTGGATATTATCCTATCACTGATAGCATTGTACTTCAGGATAGATTTTGAAACAGTCTTTGTGATGATGAACGCCACACTTTACTCTTCAATTTGTCATTCCAGGCATCGTAGATCATATGATTGTCTGATTCAAAATGGCCAAAACCGGTACATTTCAGCTCACTAATGCCTACAATACTGATCTTTATGCATTCCATTTCATTTTTGACAACTTCCAATTTTCCTAGATTCGTACATTCTATGTTCTGATTATTAATGGATGTTTGCAACTGTTTCTTCTCATTTGAGTTGTGCCACATCAACAAAAGGAGGTCCCAAAAGCTTTACTTTATCCATATCATTAAGGTAGGCTCTACTCTGATGAGGCAGCTCCTTCCCAGTCATATCTTGAGTGCCTTCCAACCTGAAGGGCTCATCTTCCTGCACTGTACTGGACAATGTTTCAGGGCTATTCATAAAGTTGTCCAGTAATATATCAGATAGTGTTTCATTGTTATTCATCAAGTTTTCACTGGCCAATTCTTTGAGAAATGTATGGCCTCTTCCTTCTTCCGAATCTTTTCAGTCTGGAAATTCTGCTGAATCCTGTTCACCATGGGCAACCCTGCTGGTATTTGAAACACCGATGGCACAGCCTACAGCCTCACAGCAACATGCAAGCCACCACAGTACAAGAAATACTGACAGACAAGTTTTTCTCCCTTTGCTTCCTTCCTGAGAGTTCTCCCTCTTACCTGTTCTAGCCATCAGCCCTGGCTTCTGCTTCCTGCCTGAGGTCTCTTTCCCTTCTTACCTGTTCTGGCCATTGGCTCTGACTGGAACTTCCTATATTACATTGTATAAAATATCACAAACTCTTACATTTTAACTGACAGCTGGGCTATGGTCACTATGGGGACCTATAATTTAAAATTCATAATACACAATTTGTAGTTCAATATTTAAACTACTCTGAGTTTGGGTTTGTATATAATAATCTTTTATTTTTTGTTTAATTTTGATAAAAATACCCTCAAAAATAAAATATGTTCTATACAGATGGGAATAAACTTCCCCCTTGTATCTTTAGACCATTTGTTTTTATAGTGAATATGAGCAAAAGCCTCACTGTACAAAGATATTCTAAGACCTGGTTTAGTTCCCATCTCTCTAATAACTTAATATGTAACATCAAGAAAGTGTCTTAGTTCTTCACAGAAAACATAGTGCCATTCCAAATAATGATGGCATTGCCCTTTTAAAAATGAAATATCAAGGGATTATATTTGAGGTTCCTTTTTTAATAGAAAATTGTTAGAGAATTATGAATCCAGAGCCATATATAGATACAATTATTCTAATGGTAATGTTAATTTAAGGAAAGACATCTATTATTTATCATTCTCTTACCTCCTGTCTCCTGTCCCCAGTCTCTTTCTTATTTCACACTATTTTGTATCCTCAGCTAAGAATGATATATAATAGTTTAGAACATTACCCCTGAAAATGACTGTTTATTTTCATAAGGATCAATATTTTTAAACTAAATATATGGACAATTTCTATTTGCTAGACTTGAGCAGTTGTGTCTGAGTCTAAATATGCATATTTGAAGCCGATTAGCCAAGTGCCTTTGAAGTTCAACATTCAACATTTGTTTACTTAGAAATTACTTTGGATGAGAAGTGCAACAAAGCCTAACTGAAACAACAGTAAACAAAGTAGACTATTCTTCCCAAGTGGAGTTAGTCATCTAGATTGGGAGGTGGGAATATAAAGTAATCAAACAATCACTCCATTACACATGCACACCCACATATACACACACATGTTGTTGTTATTGTTATGTGCTGTTGAATCGGACCCGACTCATAGCAACCCCTCCTTGGGTTTCCGAGGCAGTATCACTATGGAAGAAGATTGCCCAATCTTCCTTCCAAGGAGTGGCTGGTGAATTTGAACCTCCAGCCTTCTGGTTAGCAGTTAAGTGCCTTAGCCACTATGCTACCAGAACTCCTAATACACACACATAGGAGCATATTTGTGTACTGGTGCATTTACAATTTGCCATAAATGCTGTGTTGACTAATGAAGGGTGATAAGTAAGCAGGAGACCTAACTTGATCTGGTGATCCAGATAATATATCTGGGACGTTATAATCTGAAGTTTCCAAGATTATTATGGTCACCTATATTGAACAATAAGACCAGTCTTCCTCATATGACATTAGGATTATGGTAAAAGATTACATGAAAATATAAACTTGTCAAAACAGTGAGGAAAAATAATAATAAAGTCAAACAAGACTAATAATATAAAGGATATTTCATTCTCAAAATGATTTGAGAAGCTATTAGTAGTTTGTTATTATTATAATAAATCATGTCATATGCTCATTAAAAAAATCCTAATTTCAACTCATGCTCCAAATTTTTTATTTTGCTTTCATTTTGTGGTTGTCTAACTAGTTTAAGCTTTGATTATTCTACTTGATTCTCAAACAACAGCTAGAAGAAGTAATCAGAAAGAGATGACTCATAACGGACAGGGATAGAGGTGAACTGGAGACTAGACAGATCTCTGAAAAAATGGAGATAACTAAAAAAGGCACCTGCATTGAGCAGGAAAGGGAAGTATCAAATTATGTTACAATATTCTGTAAAATGAAAGAATAGGGTCTTAGTTGATGTTTCCTAAAACATGCACCAAAAAGATTACATAATACAGAGTGATCAAATAAATTTGGGAAGTTACGTTTATTTTATATTTAACTCTCCAACCACTCTTTTTGGAGTCACAATAAAGACATATGCACAAAGACATCTTGCTATTGTTATTGTTATGTGCACTTGAGTCATCTCTGACTCATAGTGACCTTATGAACAACAGAACAAAACACCTGCAGTCCTGTTCCAGCCTCAGTCTCTACCATACCTGAGCCCATCACTGCAGCCAGTGTGTCAATCCATCTTGCTGAGGGCCTTCCCCTCTTTCGTTGACTTTGCCAAGCATGACATCTTTCCCAAGAGAATGGTCCCTTCTGACAACATGACCAAAGTAGGTGAGACAAAGTCTGGCCATTCTTGCTTCCAAGGAACATTCTGGCTGCACTTCCTCCAGGACAGATCTGTTACTTCCTTTAGCAGTCCACAGTACTTTCAGCATTCTTTAACAATACCACAATTCTGAACCATCAACTCTTCCACAGTCTTCCTTATTCATTGTCCAGCTCTCACATGCATATGAGGAGATTGAAAATACCATGACTTGGGTTAGGCACATCTTAGTCTTCAAGGAGACATCTTTGCTCTTCAGCACTTGAGAGAGGTCTTTTGTAGCAGATTTGCCCTTGCCCAGTGCAATATGTCATCTGACGTCTTGAGTGCTGCTTCCATTGGTGTTGATTGTAGAACCAAGTCATGTGAAGTCTTTGACAATTTCAATCTTTTCTCTATCTATCATGATGCTGCTTATTGGTTGAGTTGTGAGGATTTTTGTGTTCTTTATATTGATGTGTAATCCACACAGCAGACTGTAGTCTTCAATTTTTATCAGTAAATGCTCCAAGTCATCCACACTTTCAGCAAGCAAAATTGTGTCATCTGCATATCTCAGGTTGTTAATGAGCCTTGCTTTGATGCATGTTCTTCATATAGTCAAGCTTCTCAGATTATTTGCTCAGCATACAGACTGAATAAGTATGGGGAAAGGATACAACCCTGACACCCTCCCTTCCTGATTTGATGCCAGAAAGTGTCCCCTCATTCTGTTTGAACAACAATTTCCTGGTCTATGTACTGGTTCTTCATGAGTACAGTTAAGTGTCTGGAATTCCCATTCTTCTCAATGTTATTCACAATTTGTTATGATCCACACAATAAAATACCTTTGCATAGTCAATAAAACACAAGTAAACATCTTTCCGGTATTCTTTGCTTTCAGCCAGGATCCATCTGACATCAGCTATGATATCCCTCACTCCACATTCCTTTCTGAATCAAGCTTGCATTTCTGGAAGTTCTCTGTCAATATACTGAGGCAATCATTTTCTAATTATGTTCAATAAAATTTTACTTGTGTGTGATATCAATGTTATTGTTCAATAATTTCCACATTCTGTGGGATCACCTTTCTTTGGAATGGGTACAAATATGGATCTCTTCCAGTCATTTTGCCAGGTAGTTGTTTTCCAAATCTCTTGGCATAGCTGAATCAGTGCCACCAGCATAGCATCCGTTTGTTGAAACATCTCAATGGGTATTCTGTCAGTTCCTGGAGACTTGTTCTTTGCCAATTCCTTCAGTGCAGCTTTGACTTCTTCCTTCAGTACTATTGGTTCTTGATCATATTCCACCTCTTGAAATGGATGAACACCAACAAATTCTTTTTGGTACAGTGATTCTGTGTATTCCTGCCATCTTCTTTTGATGCTTCTTGCATCATTCAATATATTGCCCATAGAATTTTTCAATATTTCAACTCAAGGCTTGAATTTCGTCTTCAGTTCTTTCAGCTTGAGAAATGTGAGTGTGTTCTTCCCTTTTGGTTTTCTGACTCAAGGTCTTTTCACATTTCCTTATAATAATTAGCTTTGTCTTTTCAAGCTGCTCTTTGAAATCTTCTGTTCAACTCTTTTATCTTGTCATTATTTCCATTTGTTTTAGCTACTCTTCGCTCAAGGGAAAGTTTCAGAGTCTCTTCTGACATCCATTCTGGTCTTTTGTTCCTTTCCTGTCTTTTTAATGACCTCTTGCATTCTTCCTAGATGATTTTCTTGTCATCCCACAATTCCTCTGGTTTTTGGTCATTGGTATTCAAGGCATCATATCTATTCTTTAGATGGTCTCTAAATTCAGGAGGGATATACTTAAGGTCACATTTGAGCTCTCATGGACTTGTTTTAATTGTTTTCAACTTCAAGTTGAACTTGCATAGGAGTAGTGATAGTCTGTTCCACAATCAGCTCCTGGCCTGTTTTGCCTGAAGATATCGAGCTTCTCCATCACCTCTTTCCACAGATGTAGTCAATATGATTCCTGTGTACTCCATTTGACAAAGTCCATGTATGCAGTCACTGTTTGTTTTTGAAAAAAGACATTTGCAACAAGTAAGTCATTGGTCTTGCAAAATTCTATCGTGCAATTTCCAGCATCATATCTATCACCAAGGACATATTTTCCAACTATCAGTGGTTCTTCTTTGTTTACAACTGTTGGTTTTCAATCATCAATGATAATTAATACATCTTGATTGAATGTTTGGTCCCTATCAGACTGCAGAAGTTGGTAAAAATCTTCAATTTTTTCTTCTTTCGCACTGGTGGTTGGGGTAAACTTGAGTAATAAAGTCCTACTGGACTTCCTTGTAGGCATATGTATATTATCCTATCACTGACAGCATTGTACTTCAGGGTAGATCTTGAAATATTCTTTGTGATGATGAGTGCCATACCATTTTTCTTCAATTTTTCTTTCCCATAATAGTAGATAATATGATTGTCAGATTCAAAATGGCTAAAACCAGTCCATTTCAGCTCGCTAATGCCTAGGATATCGATATTTATGTGTTCCATTTCATTTTTTACAACTTCCAATTTTCCTAGATTCATGTTTCATACATTCTATGTTCTGACAATTAATGGAAGTTTGCAACTGTTTCTTCTTATCTTGATACAAACCACATCAGCAAATGGGGTTTGCAAAGCTTTACTCTATCCACATCATTAAGGTTGGCTCTACTCTGAGGAGGTAGCTCTGCTCCAGTCATATTGAGTGCCTTCCAACCTGAGGGGCTCATCTTCTGACACTATATTGCACAGTGTTTCAGGGCTATTCATAAAGTTTTCCAGTAATATGTCAGATAGTGTTTCACTGCTGTTCATAAGGTTTTTGCTGGCCAATTCTTTGAGAAGTGGATGGCCTCTTCCTTCTTCTGAGTTTGTCTTATTCTGGAAGCCCCACTGAAAACTGTCTACTATGGGTAAGCCTAATGGCATTTGAAATACCTGTGGCATAGCCACCAGCCTACAAAAACACTCAAGCCACCATAGTATGACAAACTGACAGACAAGTTTGTTTCTCTCAGTTGTTCCAAACTGCTCTACTCATTTCCTGTTCTGTCCCACCTTGCTCACTTACATTGCCTGCCCCCAGAGTGCATACACACGCCTTCTACTGCTCCCAAGGCTGGCTTACTGCAGTTCACCCATAGGCAGCTCCACATGCAAACACCTATCTTCTACTGCTTCTTGGGCTGGCTTACTGCAACCTGCCCCCAGGGTGGCTGCATGCACACAAACTCCTACCTTCTGCTGCTTTCAAAGCAGGCATTTAAGTATATTAAGTATACCAAACTCCCTGAGAATTTCTACAGTAAAATTGACAAAGAAAACAAATGTTTAATATTTTTAAATATTTGTATAAGGCTATTGGACAGCAAAGTATGTATTTTTTAAAATATTAAACATTTATATTGCATTTTTTATAACATAACATTATAATACAGAATTTTTGCAATCACATCTGTTGAGTAAAAAGAATTATGGGAACCTGGAATTTAAATATCTTCCCAAGATATAAATATTTAGTGGTATTATTGTTATTCTTGTTCTTAGATGCTGTAGAGTGGATTCCGACTCATAGGGATTTTATTTATAACATAATGAAATACTGCCAGGTCCTGAGCAATCCTCAAAACTTTTGCTGTGCTTGAAATCATTGTTGCAGCTACTGTGTCAATCCATATCATTGAGGGTCTTTCTCTTTTTCTCTGACCATCTACTTTACCAAGCATGATGAACATCTCCAGCAACTAGTCCCTCCTTATAACATGTCCAAAATAGGTGACTAGTCCCTCCTTATAACATGCCCTTACTATTAAGGAACAGCCAGTCTGTATTTCTGAGATGTATTTGTATGTCCTCCTGGCAGTCCATGGTTCACCAACACTGTAATTCAAATTCATCAATTCTTCTTTGGTCTTCTTTCAGCTTTTCCATGCATATGAGGTGATAGAAAATAACATGGCATGGATCGGGCACATCTGATTCCTCAAAGTGACATTTTTGCTTTTTAACACTTTAAAGTCTTTTGAAGCATATTTGCCCAATGCAAAACACTGTTTGATTTTATTAGAACTACCTCCCTGGATAATGATTGTGGATCAAAATAAACTGAAGTCCCTCATAACTTCAATCTTTTCTCTGCTTATTGTGATGTTGCTTATTGGTTTAATTGTGAGTATTTTTGTTTTCCTTATATTGAGTTGTAATCCATACTACAGACTGTAGTCTTTGATTACATCAGTAAGTGCTTCAAGACCTCATCACTTTCAGCAAGCAAGGTTGTGTCATCTGTATTTGGTAGAGTGTTAATGAGTCTTCCTCCAATCCTAATGCATTGTTATTCTTCATATAGTCCTTTTTCTTGAATTATTTGTTCAGCATACAGATTGAATAAGTATGGTGAAAAGGTACAATCTTGATGTACACCCTTACTGATTTTCACCCATGTGGTATTGTCATGCATGTTCCAACAACTGCCTCTTGGTCTATGTACTGGTTCCACACTAACACAATTAAATGTTCTGTAATTTCTGTACTTATCAATGTTATCCATAATTCTTTCTGTTGCACACGGTCAGATGTCTTTAAACAATCAAAAAAAAAACACATACAAATATCAATCTTGCATTCTCTACTTTCAACCCAGTTCCATCTGACATCAGCAATAATAGTTCAAGTTCCATGTCCTCTTCTTAAACTGCTTCAAATTTTTCTGGAAGATCCCTATTGATGTACTGTTGCAATCATTTTTGAAATATCTTCAGTAAATCTCACTTGTGTGTATTATTAATGATATCTTTTGATAATTTTCCACATTTTTTTTTAAAATTGTGCTTTAGGTGCAAATTTACAGAGCAGAATTTGTTTTTGTTGTTGTTGTTGTTGTTTATTGTGATTTGGGTGAAGATTTATAGAGCAAATTCACTTTCCATACAGCAGTTCACATATACTTTGTCTTGTGTCATTGACCACAGTTTACCACAATGCAACAGCTCCCCCCCATCTCTTCCCCATAGTTACCTCTTCCCAGTGTCCATCCCTCCATACACTCCTGCCCCCTGAGCTGTCTCCCTATGCATAAGCAGCCCTTCCTTCTCCCATGATTGTTCTCTCCAAGGAGTGTATCTACTTGAGGTAAAT
>NW_006921663.1:5993298-6003930 GCF_000298275.1 Orycteropus afer afer
AATTGGTGGAGGACAGGGCAGGTCATCCAGGCTCCATCCGAGCACACAGACTGTGATGGAGTTCCTGTGGGCCCAGAAGGTAGGTGGGCATGGGGCATGGCCGCACCTCCATTCACCAAGTGGGTGTAAAGTAACCAGAGGAATGTCTTACCTTGTCAGTCTTGCAGGTCCTGAGTGTCCTTGGGGTTGCTGGAAAGCAGGACGTGTTCTTAAGCCCCAGGAGTCTGTGAGAGCACTGTCTCTTTAAATATTCAAAATAGTCAAGCTGCTTTTTAAACCTCAAAATGGCGGCACCCTCCCAACCGGCAAAAGTCCACAGCTCAGCCCACCTTTCTCTTCACCTTTTCCGTTTGTTCCCCAGCCACCATGCACAATCCTTCATACAGTCCCTGGCTAGCAGGGTGATTTTTAGGTTAATTCTTAGGTCCTATCACCACTTGGAAATCTCCGAGCTATCTGTGTTGTCAGGATTGCTCAGGATCGCTGCCAGACCGCAGCTCCGTCTGTCTCCTTTTTCGGTATTTTCACGGAAATTCTTCTGCTAGTTGGGGTTTAGTCCACTTTTATATCCTTCCCTTCAAGGCTCAGGGGTCCAGGATTATCTTCTATGTCTGTGTTAATTGGTTTCCCTTTTCTTTGTTGAAGAGGGTCTGTGCAGTCTTTCTGCCTAGTCCACCATCTTGCCAGATCTCCAGAATTTGTTTTACATTCAAAATTTCATGTACATTTGGTTTCACTCCCCAGTTACCATCTCCAACCCTAACCCACTCTCCTCCTCTCCCTTCCCACTAACTGCCCACCCCATAGCTTTCATAGTTATGTATTCCTGTGCGTCTTGGTTCTCGTCTGTGTGAATGTTGCCCCTCTGGTGACCCATGGCCAATTGCTCCAAAGGATGTATCTCTGTACTCTATGTGGGTGTATTGCCCTGAGTTGAGTGGTCTGTGTGTATATCTTATTTACTATTGGGCTGAGAAGCAGCCCTCGGCAGTAAGTTTTATCCCAAGCCTGAAGTGTATCCTAGGGCCATAGTCTTGGAGTCCCACCAGACTCCATCCAACTAGTAATTCTGGTCATTAGTGTCTTTGTGGATTTTGTTTCATGCTTTCCCATCCACACTCTCCAGAATCTCCAATTTTTATCCCTTCCAGAGTGGTTGGCACTGGTAGCCGGGCACTGTCTATTGCTTCTGGTCTTGAAGTCCATTGTTTTCTAGGGCTGATTGCTTCCAAATGCCCTTGATTTTTTTGTACTTTTCTTTGCTTCTGACAATAGGAGATCATTAGCTGCATCTTAGATGGCTGCTTGAAAGCTTTTAAGACCCCGGTTTCTACTCACCAATGTAGATTGTGGAACAAGATTTTTATGTATTTTGTTGTGCCAATTGAGTCTGGTGTCCCCCAATACTATGGTCCTGAGATGATAGCTCCATCAAATCTCTCTCCCACAATGCCTGCCTGTCTGTGAGAGCTTGCTCTATGTCTGTCTTCTGTTGTTTCTGTAATGATTGTGGGTATTTTGCATCACGATATCTGTGCAAGATTAGCCTCAGCTGAATCTATCTTTGGTGTAGAGTATAATCCTGTTCACTGACCCCCATCTGATCTCCTCAGATGTTTATGTGTTTATCTATAGGCTGGTGTTTGGTGTTAATGGTAATGCAGTATTGTGGATATACTGGTATTAGCCTCTGTCTATATCTTCTGTGAACAATTCAGAGTCCTCCCTTTCCCCAATGTTATCATGGTGGTCACAGACTCTTTCCATACCATCCCTCCCCTTACCCACCTCAGCGTGTGGCCCCCAACTAGGCTGCAATTATTGCCTCCACTTCCCTCCCCTCCCCAGTAACCTACACCAAGAGTATCCTTCCTTAAGCAAGCCCTTCCTTGTCTTTTTAGAGGAATGGGCTCATACAATATTTGTCCTTCTGCAATTGACTTATTCTACTCAGCATAATGTCCTCCAGGTTCATCCACACTGTGAGATGATTTGCATATCTTTCATTGTTCTTTAATGCAGCATAGTATTCCATTGTGTGAATGTACCATAGTTTGGTTATCCATTCCTCAGTTGATGGACACCTAGGTTGTTTCCATCTTTTGTCTATTGTAAATAGTGCTACAATGAACTTGGTTGTGCATATGTCTGTTTGTGTCCTGTCTCTCACATCTTTAGGATATATTCCTAGTAATGGAATTGCATGTTCAAATGGTATTTCTATTTTCAGTTTTTTAAGGAAACACCATACAATTTGCCACAATGGTTGGACCATTTTGCAGTCCCACCAGCAGTGTATGAGAGTTCCAATCTCTCCACAACCTCACAGAATTTGTTATTTTCTGTCCTGTTTAATTTTGCTATTATTGCTGGGGTGAGATTATATGCATCTCTCTAATGGCTGAAGGGGAGCTCTGGTGGCATAGTGTCTAAGACATCTGCCCACTAATCAGAAGGCTGGTGGTTCAAACCCATAAGCCACTCCTCAGAAGGAATATTGATCAATCTACTTCTGTAGTGATATCGCCTCAGAAACTCAAGGAGAGGAAGCTATGAGTCAGACCTTACTCGATGGCAGTGAGTTTAATGACTAAAGATCACGAGCAATTCCTCATGTATTTGTTGGCTGCCAACATAATCGTCTTTTGTGAAGTGTCTGCTCATGTTCTTTCCCCATTTTTGAATTGGATTGTTTGTCTTTTTGGTGTTGAGGCATTGAAGTTTTCTACAGATTTTGGAGATAAGTCCTTTGTCAGATATGTCATAGGCAAATATTTTCTCCCAACCTGTAGGTTCTCTTTTTACCCTTTCGACAAAGTCTTTCGATGCACATAAGAATTTAATTTTTAAAAGTTCTTAGTCATCTACCTTCTCTTCTACCTCCTGTGCATTCTGGGTTATGTTTGATAGTCTATTAATGCCATAAATTAGGGCTCCAAATTTTACCTTATTTTATCTTTGATGAATTTTATACTTTTTGGTTTTACATTTAAGTCTTTGATCCAATTTGAGTTTGTTTTTGTGTATGGGGTGAGATATGGGTTTGTTTCATTTTTATGCAAGTGGATATCCAATTTTGCCAGCACCATTTGCTAAAGGATAGTAGGCCCAGTGCCCAGAACAGGTAAGGTGGGTGGCAGACAGCTCCAAGCACAAGGGAGTAGTGGCAGAAAGGACCAGCAGCCAGAATAGGTAAGATGGGCAGGGGACAGCCTCCAGGTGGCAAGGAGCAGTGACAGACAGGGACAGTGGCTGGAGCAGGTAAGGTAGGTGGGGGACAGTGTCCAGGTGACAGGAAGTAGCGGCAGATAGGGCCAGCAGCCAGAACAGGTAAGGCAGGCAGGAGAGAGCCCTAGGTGTCCGGGAACAGTGGCAGACACTGCCAGCAGGAGCAAATTGGGGGAAGCTCAGGAAGTAAGTGGAGTGGTTAAAATAGCTAAGGGAGACAAACTTGTCTGTTACTTTGTCAGACTCTGGTGGCTTGCATATTGCTGTGAAGCTGGAGGATATGCCAGTAGGGGTGCCCATGGTGGACCAGTTTTGGTGGAGCTTCCAGACTGAGATAGACTCAGAAGAAGGAAGAGGCCAACCACTTCCCAAAGAATTGGCCAGTGAAAACCTTATGAATAGTAGTGGAACACAGTCTGATATATTACTGGAAAATTTTATGAATAGCCATGAAACATTGTCTCATATAGTGCTGGAAGATGAGGCCCTTAGGTCAGAAGGCACTAAAAATATAACTGGGGAAGAGCTGCCTCATCAGATTACAGCCTACCTTGATGATATGGATAAAGTAGAGCTTTCAGTGCCTCCATTTCCTGAAGTGGCATGACTCAATATGAGAAGAAAGAACTGCAAATATCCATTGATAATCGGAACATGGAATGTACAAAGTATGAATCTAGGAAAATTGGAAGTTGTCAAAAATGAAATGGAACACATAAACATTGATATCCTAGGCATTAGTGAGCTTAAATGGACCAGTTTTGCCACTGTGAATCAGACAACCATATGATCTACAATGCCAGGAATGGCAAATTGAAAGGAATGGTGTGGCATTCATCATCACAAAGATTGCTTCAGGGTCTATCAAGAAGCACAGTGCTGTCAGTGATAGAATAATATCCACACACCTACAAGGCAAGCAAGTTAATACTACTGTTATTCAAATTTATGCACCAAACACCAAAGCCAAATATGAAGAAGTTGAAGATTTTTACTAACTTCCGTGGTCTGAAAATCACCAAATATGAAATCAAGATGTGTAGATTATCACTGGTGATCAGAAAGTAAAAGTTGGAAACCAAGAAGAATCACTAGTAGTTGGAAAATTTGGCCTTGGACAAAGAAATAATGCTGGAGATCACATGATAGAATTTTGCAAGACCAATGACTTATTCATTGAAAATATCTTTTTTCAACAACACAATGGTGGCTATACACATGGACTTTACCAGATAGAGAACACAAGAATGAGATTGACTACATCAGTGGCAAGAGGCAATGGAAAAGCTCATTATGTTCAGCCAAAAAAGACCAGGAGCTAAATGTGGAACTGACCATCAAATACTCATTTGCAAGTTCAAGTTGAAGTTGAAGAGAATTAAAACAAATCCACAAGAGCCAAAATATGATCTTGAATGTATCCTTCCTGAATTTAGAGACCATCTAAAGAATACATTTGATGAACTGAACACCAATGACTGAAAACCAGAGGAATTGTGGGATGGCATCAAGAACATCATCCAGAAAAAAAGCAAAAGGTCATTAAAAAGACAGGAAAGGAAGAAAAGACCAAAACAGATGTCAAAAGGGACTCTGAAACTTGATCTTTAATGAAGAGTAGCTAAAGCAAATGGAAGAAATGATGAGATAAAAGACCTAAACAGAAGATATCAAAGAGCAGCTCGAGAAGACAGTCAATTATTATAATGAAACATACAGAGACATGGAGTTGGAAAGCCAAAATGGAAGAATATGCTTGCATTTCTCAAGCTGAGAGAACTGAAGAGGAAATTTAAGCCTCCAGTTGCAATATTGAGAGATTCTATGGGCAATGTACTGAATGATGCAGGAAATATCAAAAGAAGATGGAAGGAATACACAGAGACTGTACCAAAAATAATTGGTTGATATTCATCAATTTCAGGAGGTGCCATATGATCATGGACCAATGGTATTGAAGGAAGAAGTTGAAGCTGCAATGAGGAAAGTCATGAAAAAAAAAAAGGTTGCAGGAATTGATGGGATACTCATTGAGATGTTTCAACAAATGGATGATGCACTAGAGGCACTCACTCGGCTATGCCAAGAGTTTGGAAGACAACTATCTGGCCAAATGACTGGAAAAGATCCATATTTGTACCCATTCCAAAGAAAGGTGATCCCACAGAATGTGGAAATTATTGAACAATATCATTGATATCACACTCAAGTAAAATCTTACTGAAGATAATTCAAAAACGGTTGCAACAGTATATTGCAGAGAAGTTCCAGAGGTCCAACCTGGACTCAGAAGAGAACGTGGAATGAAGTACATCATTGCTAATGTCAGATGGATCTTGGCTCAAAGTAAAGAATACTAGTAAGATGTTTACTTGTATTTACTATGCAAAGGCATATAGTTGTGTGGGTCATAACAAATTATGAATAACATTGACAGTAATGGAAATTCCAGAACACTTAATTATTCTCATGAGGAACTTGTACATAAACCAGGAGGCTGTTGTTTGAACAGAACAAGGAGCTCTGCATAGCTTAAAATCAAGACAGGAGTGCATCAGGTTTGTATAGTTTCACCATACTTATTCAATCTGTATGCTGAACAAATAATCTGAGAAGCTAGACTATATGAAGAAAAACGTGGCATTAGGATTTGAGAAAGAATCATTAACAACCTGTGTTATGCTGACGACAAAAGTTTACTTGCTGAAGGTGAGGATGACTTGAAACACTTACTGATGAATCTTGAAGAATACAGTCTGCAATATGGATTACACCTCAATATAAAGAAAACAGAAATCCTCACAATGGAACCAATGAGCAGTATCATGATAAATGGAGAAAAGATTGAAGTTGTCAAAGACTTCATATTACTTGGTTCTCCAATCAACACCAATGGAACAGGAGTCAATACATTAGGCATTGTATAGCATTGGACAAATCTGCTGCAAAGGACCTCTTTCAAGTGCTGAAGAACAAAGTTGTTTCCTTGAAGACTAAGGTGCACTTGCCACAAGCCATGGTATTTTCAATCGCCTCATATGCATGTGAGAGCTGGACAATGAAAAAGGAAAACTGAAGAAGATTTGATGCTTTTGAGTTGTGGTGGTGGTGAAGAATGTTGAGAGTACCACAGACTGCTGAAAGAAGTAACAAAGCTATCCTGGAAAAAGGCAGCTAGAATGCTTCTTGGAGGTGAGAATGGCCAGACTTCATCTCACCTACTTTGGTCATGTTGTAAAAAGGGACCATTCCCTGGAGAAGGATATCATGATTGGCAAAGTAGAGGGACAACAAAAAAAGGGGAAGGCCCTCAATGAGATGGATTGTCAGTGGCTGCAATGATGGGTTCAGGTACAGCAAAGATCATGGGGCTGGCACAGGACCAGGCAGTGTTTCATTCTGCTGATCACGAGTCGGAAATGATCAACAGTACCTAACAACAATTTGTTAAAGAGGCTATCTCTTCTCCATTAAATGGATTTTGGACCTTTGTTGAAGATCAGCTTTCCATAGATGGATGGGTCTATTTCTGAGTTTTCATTTCTGTTTCATTTGGTCTATCTCTCTATTACTGTACCAATACCATTCTGTTTTGACTACTGTGACTGCATAGTAGATTTGAAACCCAGGAGTGTGAGACCTCCCACTGTGTTCTTCTTCTTCAGTAGTGCTCTGCTTATCCGAGGTCTCTTTCCCTTCCTTATAAAGTTAGTAATTGGTCTTTCCATGTTGGTATCTGGATCAGAATTGCATTAAATATGTAGATTGCTTTGGATAGTATTGACATTTTCACAATATTCAGTCTTCCTATCAATGAACAAATCAAGTTCTTCCATTTATGAAGATCCCATGTCTCCTGTAGTAGTGTTTTATAGTTTTCATTATATAGGACTTTTGTGTCTCTGGTAAGATTTATTACCAGATATTTTATCTTTTTAGTAGCTGTTGTAAATAGTATTGTTTCCCTTATTTCTATTTCAGAGATACTTTGTTGATGTAGAGGAATCCAACTGATTTTTGTATGTTGACCTTGTATCCTGCCACTTTGCTGACCTTCTCTATTAATTCCAGTAGTTTTTTGCTGAGTCTCTTAGGTTTTCTGTAGGATCATGTCATCCACAAAAAGAGATAGGTTTACTTCCTCTTTGCCAATTTGGATGCCTTTTATTTCTCTTTCTTGCCTTATTGCCCTGGCTAGGACTTCGAATACAGTGTTAAATAGGAGGGATGGTAGAGGACTTTCCTGTCTGGTTCCTGTTCACAAGGGGAAAGCTTTGAATCTTTCTCCATTAATAATAATGTTGGCTGTTGGCTTTGCATATATGTCCTTTATTATGTTGAGGAGTTTCCCTTCTATCCCTATTTTACTGAGTACTGAACAAGAACAGGTATTGGATTTTATCAAATGCCTTTTCTGCATCAATTGATATGATTATATGGATCTTTTGTTTGTTTTGTTTATGTGGAGGATTACATTGATTGTTTTTCTGATGATGAACCATCCTTGAACACCAGGTTTGAACCACACTTGGTCAGGATGTATTTATTTATTTATTAATATGTTGTTGGATTCTGTTGGCTAGGATTTTATCGAAGATTTTTTGCATCTATGTTCATGAGGGATAATAGTCTGTAGTTTTCTTTTTTAGTGGTATCAGTGTTATGCTTGCTTCATAAAATGAATTTGGGGATATTCCATCTTTTTCTATGTTCTGGAATAGCGTGAGCAGTATAGGTGTTAACTCTTCCAAGAATATTTGGTAAAATTCTCCAGTGAAGTCGTCAGGGCCAGGATTTTTCGTGTAGCAATTTCTTCACTTGTTATGTGTCTGTTCAAGTGTTCTATCTCTGACTGGGATGGTCTAGGTAGGTCTTATGTTTCTAGAAACTTGTCCATCTCTTCTAGAAGATACATTGTAGTATTTCAATGGTTTTGAATTTATTGAAGCTTGTTTTATGTCCTAACATACAATCTATTCTGGAGAATGATTCATGTGCACTGGAGAAGAATGTGAATTGTGCTTTTGTTGGGTGGATTGCTCTGTATATGTCTATGAAGTCGACTTGGTTGATTGTGTGGTTGAGTTGTTCTGTATCTTTGTTGAGTTTTTTTCTAGTTGATCTGTCCCTCCTTGAAAGAGATGTGTTAAAGTATACTACTATTGTAGAGTTGTCAGTTTTCCCTTTCAATTCAATTAATATTTGCTTCACATATTTTTGGGCACTTTCGTTGGGTGCATAGATATTTATATAGTAATGTCTTCTTGGTAAATTGACCCTTTCAACATCATATAGTGATCTTCTTTGTCTCTTATGCTGTGTTTCAACTTAAAGTCTATTTTATCAGAAATTACTAATTCCACTCCTGCTCTCTTTTGGTTACCATTGGCTTGGTATTTTTTTTTTTTTTTCCACCCCTTAACTTTTAATTTGTTTTTATCTTTATGTCTAAGGTGTCAGTATCACTATGAAAGTAGATTGCCCCATCTTCCTTCTGAGGAGTGGCTGATGGGTTTGAACCGTCAGCCTTCTGGTTAGCAGTAAAGTGCCTTAGGCACTACACTACAGAGATCCTATACTTGGTTTAGAATATACCTCTATTCACTGACCCCTGTCTGATCATCTCAGGTGTTTATTTGTTTATCTGTATAGCCTAGTGTTTGGTGTTAATGGCAATGTGGTATTCTGGACACATTGGTTGGTTTTAGCATCTTGTCGTCTATCTCTTATGTGCATAGTTCAGTGTCCTCTCATTTCCCAATGTTATCATTGTGGTCATATATCCTTCCCATATATCCCTCCCCCTACCCATGTCAGCATGTAAGCCCCAACTAGCCCTAAATTAATCCCTCCCATTCCTTCCCCATTCCAGTAACCTACTAGGTGAGTTCCCTTTCCCAAGCAAACCCTTCTCTGTCTTTTTACAGTAATGGGCTCATACAGTACTTGTCCTTCTGCAATTGATTTATTTCACTCAGCATAATGTCCTCCAGGTTCATCCACATTGGGAGATGATTCGCATATCCCTCATTGTTCTTTAATGTGGCATACTATTCCATTGTGTGGATATACCAAAATTTGGTTATCCACTCATCCACTGATGGGCATTTAGGTTGTTTCCATCTCTTTGCTATAGTGAATTGTGCTGCAATGAACATCAGTGTACGTATGTCTGCTCTTGTGCTATCTCTCACGTCTTTAAGATATATTCCCAGTAATGGAATTGCTGGTTCAAATGGTATTTCTATTTTCAGTTTTTTAAGAAAACATCATACTGTTTGCCATAATGGTTGTACCATTTTACAGTCCTACCAGCAGTACACAAGAGTTCCAATCTCTCCACAACCCCACTAGCATTTGTTACTATCTGATCTGTTGAACTTTGCAATTATTGCTGGGGTGAGAAGATATCTCATTGTTGTTTTGATTTGCATCTTTCTAATGATTAATGATCGTGAGCAATTTCTCATGTGTTTGTGGGCTGCTTGTGTATCTTCTTTGGTGAAGTGTCTGTTCAAGTCTTTTGCCCATTTGTGAATTGGGTTATTTGTCTTTTTGGTGTTGAGGTGTTGAAGTTTTCTGTAGATTTTGGAGATAAGTCCTTTGCCAGATATGTCATAGGCAGATATTTTCTCCCAATCTGTAGGTTCTCATTTTCCCTCTTTGACGAAATCTTTTGATGCACACAAGAATTTAATTTTTAAAGGGTCACAGTCATCTAGCTTCTCATCTATCTCCTACACATTCCAGGTTATGCTTGACAGTCTATTTATGCCATAAATTAGGGCTCCTAGATTTGCCCCTATTTTATCTTTGATGAATTTTACAGTTTGGGGTTTCACATTTAAGTTGTTGATCCAGCTTGAGTTTGTTTTTGTGTATAGGGTGAGGTATGGGTCTTGTTTCATTTTTCTACAGGTGAATATCCAGTTTTGCCAGCACCATTTGTTAAAGAGGATATTTCTTCCCCCATTTAATGGGCTTTGGGCCTTTCTCAAGGGTCAGTTGTCCATAGATGGATGGGTCTATGTCTGAACTTTCAATTCTGTTCCATTGGTCTATCTGTCTATCAATGTACCAATACCATGCTGTCTTGACTACTGTGGCTATATAGTAGTTCTTAAGCTCTGGGAGTATGAGACCTCCTACTTTGTTTTTCTTCTTGAGAAGTATTCTGCTTATTCAAGGTCTCTTTCCTTTCCATATGAAATTAGTAATTAGTTTTTCCATGTCTTTAAAAAATTTTGTTGAAATCTGGATCAGGATTGTGTTAAATGTATAGATTGCTTTAGGTAGTATTGACATTTTCACAATGTTTAGTCTACCTATCCATGAACAAGGCAGGTTCTTCCATTTATGTAATACCCTTGTTGTCTCTTGTAACACTGTTTTATAGTTTTCTCT